>NC_091176.1:340000-455000 GCF_040958095.1 Procambarus clarkii
TCTGGCTATTAGGTACGACATATATATATATATATATATATATATATATATATATATATATATATATATATATATATATATATATGTCGTACCTAGTAGCCAGAACTCACTTCTCAGCCTACTATTCAAGGCCCGATTTGCCTAATAAACCAAGTTTTCCTGAATTAATATATTTACTATAATTTTTTTCTTATGAAATGATAAAGCTACCCTTTTCACTATGTATGAGGTCAATTTTTTTTTATTGGAGTTAAAATTAACGTAGATATATGACCGAACCTAACCAACCCTACCTAACCTAACCTAACCTATATATATAGGTAAGGTTAGGGTAGGTAGCCAAAAAAAGCTAGGTTAGGTTAGGTTAGGTAGGTTAGGTAGACGAAAAAACATTAATTCATGAAAACTTGGCTTATTAGGCAAATCGGGCCTTGCATAGTAGGCTGAGAAGTGAGTTCTGGCTACTAGGTACGACATATATATATATATATATATATATATATATATATATATATATATATATATATATATATATATATATATATATATATATATTTATATCTGTGTGTGTGTAAGTCATTAAAATTAACACGTGATGAAAAATGTGACAGTGTCAGACCATGGAGGAAGAATTGAAACTAGAATTTCTTTAAGTACTTTCGTATATTAATACATCTTCAGAAGGAATACATTCCTTCTGTAGATGTATTAATATACGAAAGTACTTAAGGAAATTAAGTGTAACTAAATTTACCTAATTCTGAATTTATCCAGTTTATATTCCTTGACTGTAATTATATATAAATTCTTAACCTTTGAATGCATTTTCAGAGAAATAATTGATTTAGGCGAGTTACCGTAGAACTATGTCCAAAGAAAACGGTCGGGACCACCTTGAGAGCAAACAATAATCGATCAATATCACCTGTTGCTTCAAACACAGAGAAACCCTTACAGTAACGATAATTATGTGATGGTACAATTCACGTGATAACGAAGACCATATATGGTAATCGGTAACGTTAAGAGTATGTGTAGACTTACCAGTGGCTCCATGTTTGTTGACAAGCAGCCAGAGCGTGAGCGGGGCGCTGTTGTCCATGGCGTCGGCAGGACTCTTGGGGCCGGGGAGGACGGAGCCTGACGTTAGCACACCCTCACGTCAGTGTCTGCGTCACACCTCCCCACCAGGCACTACCCTGCCTCCTGGTCTCCACTACAGCACCGTCGTTAAGGCGCTGGTTGTCTGTTTTATCACTGTACACGGACACGTTTCGTAAGCTCAGTCTCTTAAGATAATGCTGTGTGGATATCCGTTCAGGCTATTTCTGTACTGCCAGCCGTCCTCATTAGCAGAACCTTCCACAGGGTGCTGTATATATGGATATATATTAACACTGGTTCTCTTGACATCTTGTAATTATTGGAAAATTTAACTCCTGAATTTCAGCTAAGCAAGTTACAACTGTCATGAGGTAGTTATACAGTTCCTTAACAAATAAATAAACAATATCTTCACAGGTTATAAAAATAGAATCACCTTGACGTCAAGAGTGAGAGTTTGAGAGTGAGTTTACCACATAAAGTAAGAGTTTGCTAGTTGAACTAGTAACATAAAATTTAAATTAGGTTATCATGCATCCCAGAGAGCAATCATCACCTGCATGCAGTTTGCAAGCGGAATATATTTGACTAAAATCTCTGATAGTAGATAATTTTGCATGAATTACTTCACATTTCTTGAACATTTGGAATAGTTACTTCATTTTTTTTAATTTGTTCACATTTCATCACATAATGACGTTGGGTGTGCAAATAATTTTGCTGACATTGAAGTCTTAGGACGCGACATTTGGCTGTTCTTAATTAAGATGCCTTCTAGAATGTGCACGTGAGCGCGTCGTTACGTCTGTGACTCAACTGTTTAATCACCGAGGAAGCAACATGGTCATGAATGAGAATGGAAAATATAATTTATCTGAATTACTAAAATATTCACTTTGCTTAAACTGGTTTCAGTAGGATACATCAACTGGCTATAATGTCTATATTGATGCCTCCTGTGCTCTCTTATCTCGAGTACTTTCCTCCCACTCAGAGGACCCCTTTCACCCTCAGAAAACACTCCCATCACCATCTACAACAACCATCCGTAATCACATCCATGCATTTCAGGAAACGCTTCTATCCTATAAAGTCGTCAGGAACTCCTTCCACCTTCTACAAGATCACCTTCACCCACTACAAGACCCCCTTCCACCCCACTACGAGATACCCCCTCCTTCCTCTGTAAGACCATCTACTACATCTTCAGGGCCCTCTCAACCCACTATAAGATTCCCCTCCATCTTCTGCAAGACTATCCTCTCCTTTACACATCTTCTTCACCCTCTGCAAAACAGAGCACATCTCTACACATCTTCTTCACCCTGCACACTGTATAAGAAGCTTTCCGCACTCTACAAGACACCCTTTGCACAACAACGTTTCTCTCTCTTTAAGCATACTAGATTGCGCACCTGACTGTGCCCGGGTCTTTCTCTCTATCTCTCTCTCACCTCTCTTCTCCTATTCCCCCTCCCCTCTTTCACTTCTCTTCTCCTAACCGTATCTCCCCCTCTTCCATCCTTTCCACCCTCTCCTCAACATCTCTTCTCTCTTCCCTCTCTCCTAATCTCCCCCTATTATCTCCTTTATTCTCTTTACATCTCCATCTTCCCCCCTCTCTTTCCCTTTCCTATTTAATTTGTTATATATATTCACCGACTTCCTGTCCCCGATAACAGGAATTATTAATATACAATAGTAATCCCTGCTTTTCTAGCAACGGTATTTTCTTTCAAACCATCCACTAGAATCTCTACCTGCGTTTCTGGTCAGACTCTTGACTTTCTATTGGATCTGGGAGCTCGCCCTCGCCCACTCCAGCCCACCACAGAAACCAATCGCAATCCTGCAAGTTCTTCATGTTTAAGAGACTGAATTAGGCACCCACAGCTAGGTGGGTGCCTTCTTTATTGAATGGTAACATTGCCCAAAATGGATTACAAAAACTACATTTGAATTTAGAATATATTAGATTCTTAACGAATAACAAGAGTTTTTTCCAAGGCACTAACTCTTCCTCTCAGTTTTATTAAACAATAGAGATTTTATACAAAATTTGACAATATCCTGAGTTACTTTACAATTTATTTAAAAATTTAGGTTTGTTTTATTATTTTTATAAAACTGTAATATAATATAGGTATAGGTTCAGTACTAATTGTAATATCTTAACATACTAAGAAGGTTAGGTTAGGTAGTGGTTTTCTATTCAGCTTTTCAGGTAAACTCAAATATTCACAATAAATTAGTATATCGCATATACTTATTCATAAGCAAAATATTGACTATAAGCAAGTGCGAGAACGGGATGACAACAACGACACTTTCCTGCACCCTGGGAGATTATCCCTTTCAAATTTTAATCTGTTCCTTTCCAGCCAAGAAGTAAACTAAAGATCAGCCCAAGCTTCGCCTTAAGCTTTATTTATACTGTGTAGACAGCAGTACACGATAATATGGCGGAAAATTAGACACCCAACTGTTAGATGAAAATATAGGACTTGATAGTTGTCCAGAACGGACAGAAACGTCGTCACTTTCTTTATTTTCAGATGTATGGGTTGGGTGGTCATGGTCATGTTGACATTCTACTCACAACGGATATCATGTTTTCACAATGACATATTATAATAGTTCGTCAGTCGTCATCTGTTTTTTTTCTGTACAAGAGGATGGGTTTGATACCCTTTACACATCTGAGTTGATTGCGTAGTTCTCCCGTGCATACAGTTTTTGAAGCATTCTAGTCATTTTCGAAGCTTCATTTCTACCGATTTGTCTAATATCAGTTGAAAATATATTTCCGTTGTTGGCTGTTTTTTTTTTATCTAATCTGCCAAACTCTGTCTTTACTTCCATTAGTTTATTTGTTATTTCTGAGTCGTAAAAAGTCGTGTTGAGTGTAGCTAATATTTCGTGAGGCTCATTTATTTATTTATATATACAAGAGTTCTTACATTCTTGTACAGCCACCAGCACTCAGAGCGTTTCGGACAAGTCTTTAATCCTATTTTTCACACACATCCCCAGGAAGCAGCCCGTGGCACCTGTGTAACTCCCAGGTACCTATTTACTGCCAGGTGAACAAGGGGGGGGGGGGGGCATCAGGGTGAAAGAAACTGCCCAGTCGTTTCCGCCGGGGATCGAACCCGGACCCTTAGGACCACAAACCACAAGCGCTGTCCACTGTGCCGTTAGGACTCCCTTAATAATTGTTATGCTCCACTCATAAATGCAAAACTATATATCTATATATGTGTAAACTACGAAGAAATTAACGCTTGATGGATAATGTGAAATATGTATAATCACGAAGGAAAAATAAACAAATTATGTGAGGGCTTTCATGTTAATCAACACATCTTCAAAAGTATAATAAATGAAATGCAATACTTGAATATATTGGCAGGTTAAGGAAGGTGACATGTGAGGTGACAATGTCTGTAATATTTAGTCAATGAACATAAAAGAGGAAACTGTAAATGGCCTAATTACCAGTACATGAGTTACTGGAAGCAATGTCTACTGGGATTGCTGTCATTTGACCATCTTACTATGATCGTTTATTAATTGAACCATTAAAAATTGTACAAACCACTAAAAATATTCATGTTGCATTGCTTTGTAGTTTGTATAAAAACATATTCACTAATATTTTTATTTAAAATGTTTTTACAATTTGGTATTAAGAATAAACCTCTCCCAGTCAATTTGGCGAGAATTCTCTGACAATAAAGAGTTAGATTTGTGGCACTTCTTAAAGAATATTTACGCAACGAAATTCGAAATTTTCAAATCTTTGGATGTTTGACCTGCAGGATATACAATGTATCACAATCTTCACTGGATATTTTGTAAATGACGGTTATCACAACGATAACTATTTTTAATTTTCCAATTGTATTTTCATAGTTAAATGCTACATGTAGACCAAAACGTTTCAAGGCCTTGACAAGATTTTCGAATCTAGAAAAATGTTATGTATAATTTTTGTAACGATTTTTTTTGTACTGATTAATCGCACTACCTTCATACTTTTCCTACCTATATATTGACAGAAACGTGTCATTGGTCAACGTCACAATTTTAAACTTTTATGTTTGTTTTGAACCATCGTAAATGAATCAGAGGTTCTGTGGTTCGTCGCCTCCTTCTGCAGGAATGAGGGACGACCATCGTGAACAGTTTGGCTTCCCATGATATGGAAGGAAGTTGGTGCTATATTCCCACCCACACAGTCCGATTGATAGCTAACTATTCTTCCCTTACACTTCTGCCTCCTCTCCGTCTCCCCCTTTTCCTCTTCCTTCTCTTCCTGTCGGTGTCAGTCTCTTTTCATGTCTGTCTTCCTGTCACTCTTTCTGGTTACTCTGCAGGCCTATCTTTGTCTGTTTAATTTCCGTTGATCTCGTATACAAATAATATAATAATCAACCATTGACGAGTGGGTGGTCCACTAGTGGTCTGAAATATTAAACAATATAATAGTTACCCATTTGCTTTGAAAATGGCGGTGACTTGAGAAAGCCTTTCAAGCTGTGGGAGGATCGTCTGTTTTATGATACTACAGCCAATGTATTAATAACAGAATATTTATGTTAATTTACAAAGATTAGTGAATAATGGTGTATATTAGTATAAAAAACTAGTTTTTAAACTTTTGTTTTCAAAATATTTACCTAGGTGCAGCTAGCAGGTAGTGCCAAAAATCGTCATGGGGGTCAGAAGTAATTATCAAAAGAAGGCACCAAGCCGTGAGAGTCGGAATGAAATCCTGGCCCACTGTTCCTTCTTGAATTCTGAAGACTCCGACCAGCCTATATCAGTCCATTACGTCTGCAAACTTGGGTGAGGCCAGCCCTATGTGTCTGGCCTCCAACATTGAACAGTCAAACAGATGATGTTGTTGTTTTAGATTCAGCTACTGGGAATAAAAGTTCCAAGTAGCACGGGCTATGGTGAGCCCGTAGTGGACTTACCTGGCACAGGAGCGGGGCTGTAACTTGGATAGACATTCTCTCTTATTATATAGGTATAGGAAGTAGACTAACACTAGAGGCCATCTGACTAACATACTAAAAAGTCCCTGTAGCACATCTATATTTTTCGGGGACTTTCAGTATGTTAGTCGGATAACTAAATACTACATAATTGCACTTTTAACATGTTAGTCAGATAACTAAATACTATATAAATACTATAGATAAATATCTTGCTTGTAAATGTTTTTACCTAGTTATTATAAAACTACTGCACTATTAGGCCTATTGAGGTCCACTCTAGGCCACCTACTGACCATCCCCAGGATGCAACCCACAACAACGGTCTAATTCCCGGGTACTTATGCTACTGCTAAGTAAACAGAGGCATCAGGTGAAAGGAAACATGCTCAACCGTTTCTGTTCTGCCTAAGGATTGAACCCGTCGAGTTCCTCGGTTGAGAGCCGAGGACGTAGACCGCACATGTCTATCCATCTTTACCTTTGTTTCCATCTTCTACAGTCAAACTAATTTTAATATACAGTATTCTTATTGTCATCCATTCATTCATTTTGTGGCATGACGGTTCGTTGTCCAAGCCCGGGACTCGTAACCATCTTCATGACAGATACACACTATACAACAACTTTTTTATATTTATAACATGTGAAACGGACAATAGAACATTGCATGTCGTTTACATGGGTAGCAAAAATAAATTATAAAAATAGCAACATTCAAATTGATTCACTTTCTATTTACAATGTAAGAGGAACTAGTCTTGAGTGGCGTAGATACACAGTATAATATTATAGCAGTCACAACTTAATAAGGGGGTCCTGAACTGGCCAAAACGTCACATTTCTTTATTTTCATATGATGTTGTTGTTGTTTTAGATTTAGCTACTCAGAACGAAATGTCCATGTAGCACGGGCTATGGTGAGCCCGTAATAGTGTGAGGGTTATTCGCGATAACCTTGTTACTCTGATATTTGGGTCAAAGTTTTAGATGGAGGTGGGGTTTCTTCCTTTTTCCCCTGTTTCTTTTTCGCTTCTGTTTTAGTCGTGTTTTAATAACATTATCTTGGTGGCGGATGTAGATACAGAATGTTCACTAGTGAGTCCCATTTTTTAACGGCTTTTCTAATCATTGTAGTCGCGGTGGAATGTGCATCTAATGCAGCTGCTGTCGTTGGATTAATGTTGAGTTTGATGCGCAGGGCTTCAGAAGCTTCACATTCCAGTTAGTGCAATAGTGGCGCCTCTAATTCTGTTCCACAGATATGACACTCTTTAACTATTGGGTTTATTACCTCCCAGCAGCACTTGTAACCATGTCTGAGTCTGTGTATGGCTAATGCAATGTCTCTGGATATCTTTTTGTCAGGCTTGAAAGAACAGTAACCAGTGGCTTGTTCGTACCATATCGCAGTGGATCTTCCTTCCGCTACTTTGGTTCTGTGGCGACTTTTGATAGTTGGGAGTATTTTCTTCTTGATTTGCTCCTTAATCTGTGAAAAACTTGGAGGTATTTGTACCTGTACAACAGGTAGAGTAGTGGCAGTTTGTGCTAGCGAGTCTGCCTTTTCATTACCATCTATGCCAATGTGACTTGGTATCCAATTTAGGGTGAGTGACAGCCCTAGATTATGGGTTTCTTTTCCTATATGTTGGATTTCTGTGAGGAGTTGTATATTATCTCTGTGTTGACTGGATAACAATGCCTGGAGCGAAGATTTAGAGTCGGTATGAATGATGACATCATGTAAATTATTCTCAATTGTATAGTTTATGGCCTACTTGAGGACATATGCAATGTTGAGCACCCACTATTAATGTTCCAGTAAGCTTCATGGTTGTTAGTGTAAACTGCTGTCCCAGCAGAACCTCTTTCTTGATCAACTGATCCATCTGTGAAGATGTGAGTCGTTGTCGGTCTTGAGATGGTTTCCATTTGTCGTTCTATGACTGCTTTGAGCTTCTGCGTGTCACATGCTGATTTTTTAACTGGTAATCCTTCAATGATAATCTTTAGACTCGATTCTTCCCATGGAGGAGGCTGCCGAAAGTGTTGATATGGTCTATCTTCTCCTTTGTTTTTAATGGTCAATTTCAAGTTCACTTTCTCTAGAATCTTTACTAGATTATCCGTCCATGCACTTGTTCTATATTGAAGGTTTCTCTGAAGCGATCTGTGTAAGCTGTCTTTGATTGACAGTCTGGCGGTGGTTCCAACAAGCTGGAACACCATAACAGATGTGTTGCTGTTATGGTGGCTATCCTTTGTTTGACCCTGTTTTCTAAGGCTGGAAAGTTGGTTTTCATTCTTAGATTCTCTCGACGCGTCCATATAGGTGCTCCCAGCATTGTTCTGAGGGCATCATTTTCAGACACTTCCAGCTTCTCCCATTGGTTATCACTGAGGGATGTAAGAGCAGGAGCAGCATAGTCAATGAGTGACCTAACTGCTTGAACGTAGTACATTTTGAGTACTTGTAGAGATGCACCCTCTCTAAGACTGGTCAGGGAGCGCAAAGCTGAGTTTCTGGCTTTACAACGTTGCGGAAGATATTAAATTTCTTGAGTGAATTTAAACTAGTTGTCTATTATGACTCCTAGGTATTGAAAAGAGGTAATCCACTGAATTTCATGTCCTTGTATTGTGAGTCTGATGTCTTGAGTTCTCATTTTAACGGCCATTGCTTTTGTTTTATTGCTGTTTATTTTCACTGCTATGCGTTCCGCTTCTCTGCTGATAATATCTAGGCATTTTTGAGCATGGTTCCTTGCACCTTTGCCATTGTTGATGACCACAAAGTCGTCTGTATAGTTAAGCAGTTTGGCTTTTGGTAACTTGAGCTTGATGAAGTGTTCCATGAGACAGTTGAAGAGGAAAGGGCTTAGTATTCCTTCCTGTGGAGTTCCATTTTCCAGCCTCTTTGAGGACGATGTTTTTCCTTGGAATTTGACTACAGCTTCTCGGTTAAGCAGGCTTCCTTTGGCAAAGGCAAGAGCGTGTCCTTTGATTTCCTTATCCACAAGGCAGCACAGTGTAACTGGAGCACTGGCTAACTCGAAGGCTTTTTCAAGGTCTAGAAAAATAAAGATTCCAGGTTTGTCATTGATTTGATCCAGAAGGGAGGTAAGACATTCTGTGGTTCCAACACCTTTTCTGTGAGCAAACATATTTTGGAGCAGTGGATTGGCTTTCCATTCAATTCGATTAAGAACCATTCTTTCCGCAGTTTTGGCCAGACAGCTTGTTAATGAGATGGGTCTTGGATTTCCTGGGTCCTTAGGTTTTGGAATGGGAACTATAATTGCACTGTTCCAAGAGAGTGGTCGGGTTCTTGTCACCCATACTCTGTTGATGAGATTCAAGAAGGCTTCTTCACCCTTTTCTCCTAGTTTGGCCAGCATATTGTAAGTGATTTTGTTCTCTCCTGGAGCTGTGTTTTTAGTTTTCTTTGTAGCTCTTCTGAGTTCTTTCAGATTGAAAGGTTGGTCTAGTTCGTCACGTAAGGCTAAAGCATCATCTATTTTTTTCCATCTAGCTGCTCGAAGTTTTTGTTGGTAAGTCAGAGTTGCTTGAGGAAGTTGAGTGGAACTGGCTCTTGAAGCAAATAGATTTGATAAACTTTCTGCTTCTTGCTCAGGATGAACATGACGTGCCGGATCAGGAAGCGATTTTCCTTTGGCCTTGTTGAGCTGCCTCCAGATTTTTCATATAAGAGAGTTGGGTTATTCAATTCATCGCAAGATCCCCGTTGTATGGCCAGCGTGTGAGATGTATTTACCTGGAGAGGTTTATGGAGTTATCTTATTCCCAAAGCCCGGCCTGGGGCCAGGCTTGACTTGTGATAACTTGTTCCAACAGGCTTGAAAGGCCCCACACATCCGCTGATGTCTGCAGGCCCACACATCCACTACAATCCGGTTAGTCAGGTACTTCTTACTGGCACATTTGTTCTGCTGTGGATTTTCAGTGGAGGAAGATTACATTGGTGTTCACTGTGTTCAACAGGCCTCATTCTGGAAGAGATCTAATCGAAATGCATCCTTTGTGACTTATGGTGATCTCGACAAGTTGCACCGCACTCTACAGTAGTGGTTAAGGCCGATATGGCAAGAGTTCCACACTACAGAGTTTCTCACTCCACTAGCGCATTTCACGGACTTTCTCTGAAGGTTTTTTTGAGGGTCCTGACAGGGCAGAGTTGTTCCTCTTCCAGTTGGTCTCTGATGACAACGGCATCGCGCATGAGGGGCGTAAACAACAGGTGGATGGGGTTGGTGTAGCTGAGGACGAGGAGCGCCAGCACCAGCGCATGCGCCTGGGGATAGGGACGAGGGGGATAAACATGAATGCACATGAGATTAAAGACATCATATGACTGGATAAAAAGAAGAGTTTTGCACTATGGACAATACAAATTATAGTGGGGCCAAAACGTAAGGTATATAATGAGAAAAGTATTTCTATTTGGGAAATAAGTTCAAGTCTAGTGGAATGAAGAACAATTAACTTTATATAAATAATTAATTGCTTTACGTATGGAACATTTGTGAGTTCCAGAGAAGCGAATAAAAAACAAGAGAATTAGCTCAAGTTGCTACAGTTTCCCAGTAAAAACAGTTACTGAACCTTCCATTATCAATGAACCCATTCATTTTATGAGTAAAATTACTACAATGACCGCCTTAAGAGAGGATGCCACGAGGAACGACTCCTAGAACTTCATGTAAATCAGTTGAGTATTAAGAAGAAAGTAGCCTACGAATTCCGAGATTGATGACTTTATAGTAATATCAAGTGAGCATGCAAGTGATTTGTGTGAAGAAAATGTAATATCAATTATTACTATAGGAGAGTAATGCCTTTGTGAAGCTTGACTGTTTATACAGTTGAGGAAGACCATTACCATACACTCATATTTTTATGGATGGAGGAAATTGACACCCGACGACTCGGGTGTCAATTGAATAGTTGTTGTTATAGATTCAGCTACTCGGAACAAGTTCCAAGTAGCACGGGCTATGGTGAGCCCGTAGTGGACTTACCTGGCATAGGAGCGGTGCTGTGTGTGGTATGGCGGGAATTGAATAGGGTTGTTCACTTGCCCGAAACGCTATGCGTATTAGTGGCTTTAGGTATTGTATGCACTAGCTCTATCTACATATCCAACACTATGTTTGTAACTCATCTTCTATGTATGTATACATTTTGATTTTGTACTGAATAAACATTTTGATTTTGATTTGATTTTGACTCAACACCGGTGCCGCTGAGCAAGACATGAGGTGGTGAGTGCGACTCACCACCTTTGAGATACTCACTGGGTAGTACATGTGTTGGGCCCACATGAAGTGTGGGTACTGCAGGAACATCAGGAGAGAAGACACCGATCCGTAGATCCCCAGCAGCCTGTTGAAGTGCTCAGCAGGGAATCTGGTGGTAAGAGGATACAGATATGTACAGGAGCTATGTACAGAAGAGTATGTATATATATATATATATATATATATATATATATATATATATATATATATATATATATATATATATATATATATATATATATATATATATGTCGTACCTAGTAGCCAGAACGCACTTCTCAGCCTACTATGCAAGGCCCGATTTGCCTAATAAGCCAAGTTTTCCTGAATTAATATATTTTTTCAAATTTTGTTCTTATGAAATGATAAAGCTACCCATTTCATTATGTATGAGGTTAATTTTTTTTTATTGAATTAAAATTAACGTAGATATATGACCGAACCTAACCAACCCTACCTAACCTAACCTAACCTATCTTTATAGGTTACATTAGGTTAGGTAGCCGAAAAAGTTAGGTTAGGTTAGGTTAGGTTGGTTAGGTAGTCGAAAAACAATTAATTCATGAAAACTTGGCTTATTAGGCAAATTGGGCCTTGCATAGTAGGCTGAGAAGTGCGTTCTGGCTACTAGGTACGACATATATATATATATATATATATATATATATATATATATATATATATATATATATATATATATATATATATATATATATATATATAATACATATATATATATATATATATATATATATATATATATATATATAATACATATATATATATATATATATATATATATATATATATATATATATAATATACAACAATTGTCAATGAGGAATGTTAAACGGTAAATTCAGTGTTTGTGACCTTGAGTAGTGTTGACCATACGCAAGATAAGAAGCAGGGATCACTTTAAACTGCTCATCAGCCACTTAAGTAATAACATGTCCATGAAGGACTAAGCGAGCACATCAAGCAAAAAGAGACACACACACACAATGTGTGTGTGCGTGTATTCACCTAGTTGTGCTTGCAGAGGTTGAGCTTTGCTCTTTCGTTGAGCTTTGTTCTCAATTGCCAATCAACCGCTAATAACTATTTTTTTTCACACACACACAGCTACCCCCAGGAAGCAGCCCGTACCAGCTGTCTAACTCCCAGGTACCTATTTACTGCTAGGTAACAGGGCATCAGAGTGAAGGAAACTCTTCCCATCTGTTTCCGCCGGCTGGGGGGGATCGAATCCCGGTCCCTAGGTCCACGAATGTAGAAGGCTGTCCACACAGCTACCAGCTCCTCCGAAGCTGTGTGTGTGTGTGTGTGCGCGCGTGTGCGTGTCTGTGCATGCAGTACCTGATCCTGAGGTAGGCCGTGGAGACAGCGATGACGCAGGGCCTGGCCACCACCATGGCCACAAGGGAGATGTAGACAGCGAGAGGGCGAAAGACCAGGATGCAGGCGTAGGTGATGGTGGTGGCCAGGCTGCTGATCAAAAGGGGCCAAAATGGCGCCTGGATCTCCTTCACCCGTCGACCCACCTCACTGGGCGCTGTGGACGTACCAAGGTGAGGGTGTATGCGTAAGGTATGGTTAATCAACGGTGTATAGCGGCTGCAGGAAGCGTGCTTACTAAACAATTTTGTGAATCCAGTTACATAATGAAGTGTGATTCAGATGATTCTCTATTTTCATGCCTGTTTATTTAGAGGTTTGAGGTTTCTCCTCACTTGCTATCACATATGTTATATAATGTTTTACTATTATTAAACACAGTATAAATGAAAGCCAGACATCCTTATTCCAGGCAGTGTGCCGTAGAGGCCACCAGTGACAGAAGAAGAGTGTCATGAGTGCCACAGGTGACAGGAGTAGTGTCACGAGCGGCATAAGTGACAGTACTATCCTAGACTTACTGTCCCTGGCGCGCCGGACCATGTAGTCCGTAAAGGCTCCTCCCAGCGGGCCGAAGAAGACGGTGAAGAGGTTGCTGTAGCTGAAGAACATGGAGTACAGCCCCGCCTCCCGCACACTGCACGACGACCCTGCCACAGCACCAATCACATTTAATTCTAATAATACACAACAACCTAACAATAAATAAATATGTTTCGGTAGTTGCTTGTAAGCAATGAAGTGTATCCCAAGAGACCGCGCGCCTCAGAATACAAACGTGGTGTCTAATGGGCGCTGGGCGTGTAATTATTTCACGCTGCTGTAATGGGTAGAGGGAGTTTAATGAAGGAGGATGAGGAAAAGGTGGAAGCGAATGTATAGAAGATGGAGGAGAACAAATAGAAAGGGGTGTGAGGTGGGGGAAGGGAGAGACATAAAATAATAGAAGAGTACAGAAGGAGAGGAGACAGGGAGTTGGGGATACCAGGTCTCACCATGTTTATAAATCTTATTTTAAATCTGATCACAATTTGGCCACAATGCTGAATGCTGTTAATTATGCAGCACTGGGTCAAACCACTATAATTTTCTCAGCCAATCTGCAAGTCGGACTCTCAAACAGGTATCAGAGGTTTAAATTAACTTACATTATTGCAGTTATAAAGAAATTGCATCTTTAACAACAGCAACTTTCCTTGCATCAGTATATACGACTCTTCAAAATTTTTAAGCATACATACACAAGAGTTCTCCAGATATTAACAAATAACATTATACGCACACAAATTTGGTGGCAACAATTCTAATTCTGACAAAACCACACCAGGATACGTCATAAAATACTGAGAGATATTTCTCTCTCTGGTAATTACTGAGGCAATATGCATCAGTATTTACCAGAGAGAAAATTACACATGGTAATGTTACTAACCTGTAACCCAGACGTTGTAAGTCTGTTGGTAGACGTTGATGGCGAAGAGCATGATGAAGAACCAGAACTGGTGGAGGTAAGAGGACCCAGACCACAGGCTCTTACCCAGGGGCGGAGGATCTTTTGTTGCCTCCCTCGTCTCATCTGCAGGAGGTTGGTGGGTTAGTGTCGGGGCGAGACCATGCGTGCAGCCATCACAGACACACTCATCTACAACAGTCCGCAGGAGCGTGTCTGTTTCCCTACTGAAGATTTGTACCATCATTCCAGTAACATTTGCTGGTAGAACGTTCGACTCTTCCGACGTTCATACAATATGTTTAATTGTATTAATGTTGCACATCTTTTTCACCAACTTTATCCTACATCTTCTATCTGTCACTCCAGTAGGTTGCTATTTTTTATGCAAATTCGATTGCTTGATGTTTAAATATGTTCCATCCATTGATTATAAGATTCCTACGCTGAACGGGACAAGTAACGAAGCTGAAATTTCTCATCATTGTGTATCTTATGTGCCAGTGCATATTGGAATACCTTCTTATATCTTGATGCACAATGGTCTGGGTTAATATCTTCCGATCTGTTCAGTATGTTAAATGTCTCGACGAGATCAGCTCTGTTGTACTTTAGATAATAGTGTTGTTAGAATATACTCATTAGTATAATGAGAACTAAATACCTTATTGTATTCTGAGTACCAGTGTCAGTGGTATGATGCATTTTTAATATATATACAGAATACATAAGAATACTCGCAATTTATTTTTTCGAATTCATTAACATTTAAATAACAATAAAACAAAAATAAAAAAACATTATTAATACAAATTATACAGAGGGTCAGATACATAAATCTCACAGGGATTCATTCCCTTGTTTCGTGTGTATATTGTATGTGTATATGTATTTCGTGTGTATAGTGTATATTGGTCAAGCACCTTGAAGAAGATGGGAGGGTTGTATTTTGAGTGTGCATGTTTGAGAGAGCAGAATGGGTTTATCACTAGCTCTTGAAAACATTTTTGTAAGTTCAGAGTCGCGTGAGAGTTGTATTTTTGTTCGTTTACTTACGGTGATTTTATAAATTCATTTTAAGTAGTCTACTATCAACTTGGCGAGTCTATCTTCGTTTTCTTTGTTAGGATATTTGAAATGTTTCGGGGGTAACCCTCGTCCGTAAAATCGCCTGTGCTCTCTGATATTAGACTTTTGTAGTCCTTGTTCTCTAGTATAACCTTCAAAGGATACCTGATTAACCAGGTTGTGACTCATAAGTCAAGCTGTGAGCAGCCGCATCGAACAGCCTGGTTGACCAGACCATAAACCACAAACTGTTATCATGTTAGTTCCTGTGGCGCAGTGGTAAAGCAACTCCTGGTTCAACTTTGAAGTCGAGCAGACGTCTGGACACCTCCTCCGCCTGGGGGCCGCCTGATCACGTCTTGTTTTCGCGTTTTGGCTTTGCTACTGCCGTTTGGCATCTCTTTTCAGCGGTCCGGTTGTTCGACGCCTGGCGCACATATCGCCTTGGGTCACGGGAGTGTGATAGATTTTTTTTTTTTTTGACGTGTACTGGCTGGTTCTCCTGGCGGGGTGACGGTGTTCGGGGGCCGGCTTGGCCGAGAGGTGCCAGGGGTTGGTGGGTCTTGGTGGGCTCCTGGTGTGCCCTCAGCCGTGGTGGGCGGCTGGCTTCTGCTCTGCCGGAGGACACTGGATGACTTTTGCGTTTTGGTTGGGGGCCGAGTTTTGGTTTTGCTATCTGGTGTTCTCTGTGTGGGGCGGGGCCGGTGCTTGTCACCCTGAGGGACTCCTGGGACTCCCCAATCATGTGCCCGTCTGTGCGTTTATTTGCCGTATGGCATATTAGTTTCTAGTGATTGGCGTCACTCGTTTTGCGATCTAGCTTGGCGTTTCACCTTTCCTGGCTTCGCGATTCACCCTTAACAGGTACGCCGGGGCGCATCCGATCCCTCGATCGTCGTCGCCCCTAAATCAACAACAACAACAACAGTGGTAAAGCACTCGCCCGGCGCTTCGCGAGCTTTTTGGTCTCGGTTTGTATCCTAGCTGGGGAGGATTGACTAGGCGCCAATCCTTAACTGTGCCATCTGTTCACCCAGCAGTGAATGGGTACCTGTTGTTAAACGATTTGACGGGTCGTATTCCAGGGAAAATAAGGATTAAGGACCTGCCTGAAACGCTATGCGTGCTAGTGGCTTTACAAGAATGTAAGAACTTTTGTATATAAATAAAATAAAATGTTCTTGAAGTCGGTTGTATTAAAGGTGTCTGTTACTATGTTCTTGAAGTCGGTTGTGTATCATAAATATTCTGTAAAAAAGTGGTCGATTATCTCTTTATTTGTCAGAAAATTGTCACCAAATTGATTGGGAGAAATCTTCCTCAACAAATTGTAAACAAATTCTCAATAGAAGCATGAGTGAATCTGCTTTAATACAGATTACAAAGCCAAACAAAATGAATATTAGTAATAGTTTGTATAATTCGGCTTCATTTGTAAACGGATCAAAAATAATTTTTTATCAATTAAAAAAGATCTTTGTAAGATAATTAATGCATAGATATCCCATTAGGGCTCCTAGAAACACATATGTATTAGCCATTAGAAATATTACTTCCAGAAACTCACATATTTTGTCTAAATGAACAGTCATTAAAAGATATTTAAATGTGCTGCCTTCTTTCCTTTCTTCTCTGGTTATGATCTAGATATTAATATGTACATTTTTATATACACATCGGTATACATGCCCTATTATTTCTGCTTTTTGGCAACGCTGAAAATATATAATCATTTTGGATAATCTTAAAACCTAAAAAAAGAAGATATTGTTGTTAATAAAGATGCCAATGAATGACTGGGGCATAACTGGCGGGGGCACAGCAAAGTACCCAGGGCAGCCTGAACTGTTGGGTTAGCAGGCTGTGGCTGAGGCAGTGAAGGTCAGAGAGAGTAACTACGTCAGTGGTAGGGAGAAGAGGGTGGCGGGGGTGAACGTGAGAGTCAATACATACATATATCCAGAACTGGAATGTGGTGGACGGGCATTATAAAGCTGAGGAAGATACTGAGGGCGCTGATGCCTGCCAGGACCCAGCACACGTGGGCTCGAGCGATCCCTGCATCCGCCGTGTACTGTAGCACACAGTATATGTCAGTGCACTGGTTGTGAGAGAGAGAGGGAGAGGGATAGAGAGAGAGAGAGAGAGAGAGAGAGAGAGAGAGAGAGAGAGAGAGAGAGAGAGAGAGAGAGAGAGAGAGAGAGAGAGAGAGAGAGAGAGAGAGAGAGACGGCCTGGTTGTCACGTAGGCCACCGTTCTCAAGGTTTCTCACCTGGCCCAGCTTGGGGACAAACAGAAGACTGATGCTGCGCTTTTCTCGTACTTGGAACATTTCTCACTACAAGTATTAGAAATAATTCAGCCAAATGGCCACATGGCAGCACTTTCACAAAATGCCTTCAATTAAACCCAGTACGTAATGCGAATATAGCCGAACAAAAACAATTAATAAACAATTTTATTAAAGTATATACTTAATGCTTTACTATTCCCGCTCTAAATCCAAGTTTGGCCTGTGTTGTGGTCATTGGTCTCCATGAACCTGGTGACCTGACTCCTGATCACTCTCTCAAATACTATTATTATGAGTGACGTGCGCCTTCAACGATATGATGCACAATAAGAATTTTTATTTTGCAAAAGTTGCATTTGAATACTTATTAAAATTACATTGAGAACGAGATTTACTTAACAATAAGAGAGAGAGAGAGAGAGAGAGAGAGAGAGAGAGAGAGAGAGAGAGAGAGAGAGAGAGAGAGAGAGAGAGAGAGAGAGAGAGAAGGGGAGTGGAGGGAGGCAATACATGATAAATACATAACTAATATAACAGACGATATTACACAGCATTATTGTCTTCCTCAACAACACTCTCCCTCACATCCATAAAAACCAGCATCCACCTTGCTTCCACCCCAACACCCTCCATCACACCAACCCGTTCTCGCACTTGCTTATAGTCAATATTGGCTTATTAATACGTGCATATGTGACATACTAATTTATTGTGAATATTTTAGTTTACCTAGAAAAGCTTAATAGAAAACACCGACCTAACCTAACCTTCTTAGTATGTTAAGATAAGCATCTTATTGCTTCTTAATTACAATTATTACTTAACCTATACTTATATTGATATTACAGTTTTATAAAAATAATAAAACAAAACCAAAATATTTAAATAAATTGTAAATTAACTCAGGATATTGTCAAATATTGTATAAAATCTCTATTATGTACTGTCTTGTGCGAGAGCGGGTTGTAACACCAGCAACACCCTCCCACACACCAGCAACACCCTCCCACACACCACCAACACCCTCCCACACACCAGCAACACCCTCCCACACACCACCAACACCCTCCCACACACCACCAACACCCTCCCACACACCACCAACACCCACTCGCCAAAGCCGGAATAAGCCATTCGACCCCAATTATCGAATACATTATGTGTCAACTTTGTGAAAGAGAAAATATGCGTTACTTTTGATGATTATATTATAGAATGTCCCATGGTGACTGACTTTCTGACCCCCTCCCCCCCCCCTCCCTGGGTTGAGATATGCTGACCTCTGTAAATAATATCTGAAAACTGGAACACTCGATATACTGGAAGTGTACCCAAGATTTACTATGTTATGTATGTGATGTAATTAGAAGTTGAGCTTGTAAAGGCACCTTAATCACCTTCTGTGGTTGAGTGCTCAATGACCTACTAGTTTCTACAGCAGTTTTCTTACCCTCTGTCAAAATAAATGAAAATATACGCAAAATAACATTAATCACAATCGGTAATTAAGTACTCAATGATCAACTGTACTATATTTCGAGCCCTGTTTATGGATGACAGACGGAAGTGTGAGTATTGTACGTGTAATGGTTAGCATTGTAAAATCACTCCGAACACCTTATGTGGTCAAATGTTCAATGACTCACTATGTACTTTACCAGCTCTCTAACGCAGTCTACGTTGGACAGGCGACAAAGTATGAATACTGGTTAGCATTGTAACGGAACTACAATCACCTGTGGCCGAGTACTGAGACTACGTGTTGTCTACGTGTTGCACTACGTGTTGTCTGGCAGATCTCTCGCCCAGACCACGGAAGATAGAAGAAAATGCGTGTATGCTGCTTAGCATTGTCTAAATGTGTGGTCACGTCTGTGGCAGAACAAAAGCTAAAATCCAAGGTACCAGCACCCTGCTCCACACCAACAACACTGACCTGGAAGACGAGGAAGAGGGAGGCGGAGGCGGCGTACATGCCCGAGAGGAGGGTGATGGCGGTGGAGCGGTGGAGAGGGAACAGGTCCCCGAACTGCATCACGCTCATTCTCAGCTGGTTGCCGCCCAGAGCCATCAGGATCATTGCCACGAAAACCCAGTTCGGCGACTCTTGAGAGACAGACAGTTTATGATTAGTATCACAGTATCAATCATACTACAATGATTAGTATCACTGTAGCTATGGCTATATAGGTATGCGATACTGTTTAACTACGTGTGTGTGTGCGTGTATATGTGTGTAAACACCTTTCCCAGAGAGGGAGCAAGATATTACTATTTTTCATCTTGCTTGTAAGTATAATTTCCTTGTTGATGTGGCAGTGTATTAATCTGATTATATACTGGAAGTGTATTATATATATATATATATATATATATATATATATATATATATATATATATATATATATATATATATATATATATATATATATATATATATAATGTTATTTATAAATACTGCACAAGGTTCCAAAAAGAATACCTTGAAACTCCCAAATCCCTGACAAAACCATAATATACTGTTACCTGGTATACGGTACCTGATAGCCATAATAATTACACACCTTTCGTTGCCATTCCCAGGAAGAGGAAGCCCATCGACATCATCGTCCTGTAAAATTTTTATCAATGTTAATGTCTTTGATGTAATTTCACACACACACCACCGATGGCTAGAAAGGCTGGATCCAAGAGTCAATGTTCGAGCCTGCAGACATAAATAGGTGAGTACACACACACAAAGCTTTCTATGCGTCTAACTATTTTCTTAGTATCATTATTGAGAAGAGCAATCAAGTTACCAAAATTCATGGTAAGGAAACTAATAATTATCGAAGAATTTATCTGCTACAACGTTTCGTTCCTCTTCGGAACATTTTTAGGTAGAGATGAATACAAAAGTTGTTTTAGATTCAGCTACTCGGAACAAAAAAGTTCCAAGCAGCACGGGATATGGTGAGCCCGTCGTACTTACCTAGCACAGGAGATGTGCTGTGGTAAAACAATACATAAGGTAAAACATTAAACTAAATACACATGAGAAAGAAGCGAGGGAGTGTGAGGAGGTGATGGAGGCCACTCAAACTCTGAGCAAGACGTTGGGTTGGTGGGAGAGGAGACCTCGGTAGTGACTCATAGGTCTGCAAGAACCAGTATAAAGACCTATGATTAGTTTAGATCCAAGACCTGTGTATATGGGCGGCACAAAACGTCCAGGAAACAGTGCGACAGCGTTGTTGCCACGATCAGTCAGCTTGAGCTACCGTTACCTGTGGCAGGTGACGAATCTCCCAGTCCTGAGCATTCCTGGCGCAAACTCTGAACAGGAATTGGGTCATGATCTCATACACTACATTTTTTATGTCCAGCCATTAGATGCTTCAGACCTGCCGATATTAGAAACCTAGAGCTATGCAATCACTTTATTACCTCTCGTGTTCTTGAGGATATCTTCATAGTGCACCCAAAATTAACCAGCCCATGATAATGTCACATTTCCATGTATGACTAACCATCCTGCGAGATGGGGGGAATTTTTAGTATCATTGTTACTTTATTCACTCTCATGTTCTTGAGGATATCATCAATATGTATCATCAAAGAACCTTCTCCTTCACACATACACTGTGTGTGTGTGAAGGAGAAGGTTCAGAGGTTTGCCACCAGACTACTACCCGAACTGAGTGGCATGAGCTATGAGGAGAGACTACGGGAATTAAACGTCACGTCGTTGGAAGCTAGGAGAGTTAGAGGGGACATGATTACCACATACAAGATTCTCAAAAGAATTGATAAGGTAGACAAAGATAGTTCATTTAACACAAGGGGCACATGACCTTGGGAACACATGTGGAAATTGATTGCCCAAATGAGCCATAAAGACACTACAAAGAATTTGTCTAGTGTCAGAGTTGTTAATAAATGGAATGCATTAGGAAGTGATGTGGTGGAGGCAGACTCCATACATAGTTTCAAGTGAAGATATGATAGAGCCCAATAGGCTCAGGAACCTGTACACCTGTTTATTGACGGTTGAGAGGCGGGACCAAAGAGCGAAGCTCAACCCCCCCCCCCCAAGCACAACTAGGTGCAACCCATCTTCCGAATTGACAGTACTTTTAATATTAAATGTAATAAGTACATTTTCTTACATGTTACACATAGTACATAATTGCACTTATGAGGCTGTTACATTTACCTCTCCATTTATTCTCCTCGTTTTCTGTTAAGACACTCAGAATTTAAAGATGAAATTTTAAAGTTCAGTTCGCGATGCACACGTTTTAAATATTAGGAATTTCTTTTTCAGTTTTATTAAACAATAGAGATTTTATACATAATTTCAAAATATCCTGAGTTACTTTACAATTTATTGAAATATTTTAGTTTTGTTTTATTTGTTTTATAAAACTGTAATATCAATATAGCTATAGGTTAAGTAGTAATTGTATTTAAGAACCAATAAAATGATTATCTTCAAAAACTAAGACGGTTAGATTAGGTCGTAGTTTTCTATTCAGCTTTTCAGGTAAACTCAAATATTCACAATATAATTGACAGTACGGTTTAATACTTAGTGAAAATAAGTACAATTCCTGACTGTCATACATTGTACATAACTGCACTTATGGGGCTGTTACATTTACCTCCCCATTTCTGGAGGACGAGCTGCTAGGTGAGTACACACACACACACACACACACACACACACACACACACACACACACACACACACACACACACACACACACACACACACACACCCAGTTGATTGACGGTTGAGAGGCGGGACCAAAGAGCCAGAGCTCAACCCCCGCAAGCACAATTAGGTGAGTGCACAGGGGGTGGAAGGGGGGCCAGGTAGCCTGGTGGATAGCGCGCAGGACTCGTAATTCTGTGGCGCGGGTTCGATTCCCGCACCCGGCAGAAACAAATGGGCAAAGTTTCGTTCACCCTGAATGCCCCTGTTACCTAGTAGTAAATAGGTACCTGGGAGTTAGTCAGCTGTCACAGGCTGCTTCCTGGTGTGTGTGTGTGGTGTGAAAAAAGTAGTTAGTGTAGTTAGTAAACAGTTGATTGACAGTTGAGAGGCGGGCCGAAAGAGCAAAGCTCAACCCCCGCAAGCACAACTAGGTAAATACACATACACACACACACACACGTTAGGCTTATATAAAGGCCCCGTCTGACCAAAGCACTGACCATCCTCCAGGCAGTAACCTCAGAACAACTGCTCAACTCCCAACCACTTCTCTCCCGCCGGGGATGAATCACGCGTCTTAATTAAGGAGTCGCGCTGACATCATTCCCGCCATCAAGGGCAAATGGCGCCGCTGAAGTTCTCGCTGCCTTCCTCATTCATCTCGGAGCAACAAGAATGTGTAGCGGCCATCAGCAGGCAGCATCATCAGACAGCATCAGCAGGTAGCATCAGCAGGCAGCATCAGCAGGTAGCATCATCAGACAGCATCAGCAGGCAGCATCATCAGACAGCATCAGCAGGTATCATCATCAGACAGCATCAGCAGGTAGCATCATCAGGCAGCATCAGCAGGTAGCATCATCAGGCAGCATCAGCAGGTAGCATCATCAGGCAGCATCAACAGGTAGCATCATCAGGCAGCATCAACAGGTAGCATCATCAGGCAGCATCAACAGGTAGCATCATCAGGCAGCATCAACAGGTAGCATCATCAGGCAGCATCAACAGGTAGCATCATAAGGCAGCATCAACAGGTAGCATCATCAGGCAGCATCAACAGGTAGCATCATCAGGCAGCATCAACAGGTAGCATCATCAGGCAGCATCAGCAGGTAGCATCATCAGGCAGCATCAGCAGGCAGCATCATCAGGTAGCATCATCAGGCAGCAAAGTATGCGTGTTAGCCATTCATTCACCTGGCAGGGAACTGGGTGCGAGCCCAGAGTGGTTCTGCAATTACTGTCTCATTCACACCTCGGTGGAGGCTTAATGCTGCTTGCTTGTGAGGCCGCGTTAATAATAGCCTTACGGCGTCGCATGGGGTGTCAGGCTCCTAGTACAGTGTGTGGGGTACAGGGCTACCAACCCCTTACTTTGAGGTTACCTTGAGGTGCTTCCGGGGCTTAGCGTCCCCGCGGCCCGGTCGTCGACCAGGCCTCCTGGTTGCTGGACTGGTCAACCAGGCTGTTGGACGCGGCTGCTCGCAGCCTGACGTATGAGTCACAGCCTGGTTGATCAGGTATCCTTTGGAGGTGTTTGTCAAATTCTCTCTTGAACACTGTGAGGGGTGGGCCAGTTATGCCCCTTATGTGAAGTGGAAGTGTGTTGAACAGTCTCGGGCCTCTGATGTTGATAATTCTCTTGAACACTGTGAGGGGTCGGCCAGTTATGTCCCTTATGTGTAGTGGAAGCGTGTTGAACTGTCTCGGGCCTCTGATGTTGATAGTTCTCTCTTGAACACTGTGAGGGGTCGGCCAGTTATGTCCTTTATGTGTAGTGGAAGCGTGTTGAACAGTCTCGGGCCTCTGATGTTGATAGTTCTCTCTTGAACACTGTGAGGGGTCGGCCAGTTATGTCCCTTATGTGTAGTGGAAGCGTGTTGAACAGTCTCGGGCCTCTGATGTTGATAGTTCTCTCTTGAACACTGTGAGGGGTCGGCCAATTATGTCCCTTATGTGTAGTGGAAGTGTGTTGAACAGTCTCGGGCCTCTGATGTTGATAGAGTTCTCTCTCAGAGTACCTATTGCAGCTCTGCTTTTCAACGGGGGTATTCTGCACATCCTGCCATGTCTTCTGGTCTCATGTGATGTTATTTCTGTGTGCAGGTTTGGGACCACTCACTCTACTATTTTCCACGTGTAAATTATTATGTATCTCTCCCGCCTGCGCTCAAGGGAGTACAGATTTAGGCTTTACCCTGACCCCTGACCTCTAGCTAGTCTTCCGATTAACGCAACTACTAAAACAAAGTTAACACTTTGTATCGAGATGTTAACTATTACAGTGTTTAGTTTATATAATGTATGTATTGGTGTCGTTAGAACTGTAACAATTATCATTCTTTGTCACGCTTCTTAACTTTTGGGGTGTCTAATGTACAGTATAATTATATTGATCAGTATTAGGCTACTATTATTTTGTCTTCCTTAAATATATAATGTTCTTGAATGTTGTAAACTTATTCAATTATTAATGCACAATCATTTATCAATACGTTATTGATGCGCCTGACAGCTGGGTGGACAGCGCTTCGGATTCAGTCCTGAGGTTCCGGGTTCAATCCCCGGTGGAGGCGGAGACAAATGGGCAAAATGTTTCTTTCACCCTGATTCCTCTGTTACTTAGCAGTAAATAAGTACCAGGGAGTTAGACAGCTGCTACGGGCTGCTTCCTGGGGTGTGTGTAACAAAAAGGAGGCTTGGTCGAGGACCAGGCCGCGGGGACGCTAAGCCCCGAAATCATCTCAAGATGATCTCCTTGAGAACCTCAAGGAGTGCGAACCAACTGCTTGAGTGTGAGGGTGAGTATGGGTGCTGGAATAAGTTCCACGTAAACAAACGCGTCTGGTTCAGTAGACTTTAGTAAGCCAACTTAGAAAGTTAATCAGTTCTTGCAACTTGCAGAGACGCTATGCTATGCAAAATTACCGCATAATGGCACACGCAGGTTCACACATAATAGTTCCCGCCAAAACTAGGGTCTCAAAATAGGGGTTAGGTTTACCCCAACGTTGACGTGTATGATACAAGTTGCAATACGTAACCACATCCTATATTAACAAGGGTCTATACCAATGAGGATGGGTCCATACCAATGTTATAAACTATGGTGATGCGTGGTTAACTTGTACAAGGCCTTCAAGCCTGTGGCGGGCTGAGAATTTGGACAATGTAAGACTACATTTTACATAATAAGTCAAGTCTCCGTTTCCTTCTCAATAGCAGCTTTCATTTAAACTCCAGCCGGGGTCAAGAACCTCGCCCAGAGAGGGTGACAGTCGAATCATGCGGTGTAAGTGAACAAATAGTGTTACAAATTGCAGAATAAGTTACACAAAAGGCTACGTGACCTTATAAGATCTCACCTTGAGGATTATAAGAAGCTGAAGTCTAATGCAGGCCACTTGAGAGGACACGTAACAAGTCTCTGGAGACAGGAGAGATACCAAAGAGCTGGAAGATAGCCAACGTCTTGTCAATATACGAAAAAGGAGATAGACTGGAGGCTGTAAATTACGTTCAAACCATGCAAGGTGATATTATTTATAAAAAGAAAATTGTTTGAAACTTCATCTAGAAAAAAGTGCACTTGAGACAAAGCCATAGAATGATTTAATGAAGGCATGTCAAACCATACAGAATTCTATGATTGGGTGACGTAGGTCAGGCACGACAGTGAAGGGCTGGCATACTGCAGAAACTGATAAAATACTTGGGCATATTGCAGACAGTCCAACAAATGGCTATTAGAATTCATTCACAGCAAGTGCAAAATAGCAGGAGTGGATGTCGAGGCAAAGTAGTCGAGCACAAGATACCATCTTGCAGGGGGTAAACATTACATCAAACATATCTTCTGAGCTACAGTATATATAAACCATGTAACACCAGCGAAATATACAAGCATGACATATGTAAGGAGATCTCTTAGGAATCTGAACACTTTACTCCACACATGCTAGATAAATTCTTCAGTAAATCCGAGATATAACTACGACGTACAAGATATGCAGGAAAGCCAGACACACTGACACGAGACGGGGCCCAACTAGGGGGGGACAGGCTCCTAGCCATTCAAATACATAGGAGCTCCTAGCGCCTATGTATTTAGCCGTCAGATGGCGGCTAAATACCGTATGTATCGAAACATTATACATAACTCTGATTGCGTAAGTCGTGGAGTGTACAAAAATAAAAGCTATGGAAGAAGAAGCCATACAAAGATTCTAAGAAAGTAAATATAACAAACCAAAGGGATTAGCGTAGAACTACATCAGTCATTGAAGGCTGAGACACAGGGTCTAGAAGAGTAGGTGTACTACGCCAACACCCTCCAGGCTCACCACACCAGCATCAACACAATAAAACAAAATCTGTAGAGGCTTCAAATATTTATACAAACACCAATTTTTTTGCAGGGATATGTCTAAGCCTCTGGCAGGCCCAATAATCTAGGAGATGAAGTTTGATCATGCAGATACAAACAGGCAAGTAAACACACACACACACACACACACACACACACACACACACACACACACACACACACACACACACACACACACACATACACAAACCTCAAGGTCAAAAGCAGGTGACGTACCCTGCGGACACCCTGGTGACCCTTAGGCCGGCGTGGTGGAGGAGGAAGCCCACGAGGACCGCGGGGACGCTGTAGCATCCTACCGTCACCGTGAAGATGAGGGCGAACCTCTCGTCCTGGGCCTCACACTGCTCAACACCCACCTGCACCAGGGAGATAGAGTAAGAAAATAAAGTGATGAGGAGAAAACACTAAGCCAGATAGTGAGATAGTAAATAATTATCAAAAGAATGCACCAAGCCAGGAAGACTATGCAACGCCGTTACCGCCTGCATCTGTGAAAGTCAGCTAGGAAGAGCTGGCCTTCACGCCCGCTGAGTTGGCATTCGCGCAGAGACAACAAGAGCTGCGTTGTGAGAAAATTGCTGTATGAGCTGCCAAGGTTTGCGTGACAGACCCGCGCTGACGAGGGTCGCAGTCAGACTCCGTTGACGAGGGTCGCAGTCAGACTCCGTTGACGAGGGTCTCCTCCACACACACACACACACACACACACACACACACACACATAAAAGCTTCACTTTTCTAGCATGTCGTTAACACAAGAGCAAAGGACGTAGAGGTTTAGGCATAGGAAATGTTCCATGCATGGAAATGATACTATATTATTTTGTTAAAAGACATAAAAATAAGTACAGCAAAGCGCCGCAGTTTTCGGAGGTGGTGTTGCCCCAGGTAGTCGCACACGGGAACTCGTCTGCACGTAATCACTGTGACGCCAATTTTGTTATGGACTTCAACTTCCATGACAGCTGGGAAATTCATTCTGACCCCAGCGCATGGATGCCATCCTCCATCACGATGTAAACATTTCTTTCCCAAGTAAAACGTACGGCTTAATTACGTCAGGTGTGCAGATTCCACACAGGTAGAAAATAGTTTCTCATTGTGTGGGACTGGAAGCCTATAACGTTTATTATAGTCCCCTTAAGGTAACAGTGGCCAAGCTATGGCACGTGGCATGCATGCCCCCTCCTGTATTATATAAACACCCCACACCCCCCAAAAAATTATATATATATATATATATATATATATATATATATATATATATATATATATATATATATATATATATATATATATATATGTCGTACCTAGTAGCCAGAACGCACTTCTCAGCCTACTATGCAAGGCCCGATTTGCCTAATAAGCCAAGTTTTCCTGAATTATTATATTTTCTCTAATTTTTTTCTTATGAAGTGATAAAGCTACCCATTTCATTATGTTTGAGGTCAATTTTTTTTTATTGGAGTTAAAATTAACGTAGATATATGACTTAACCTAACCAACCCAACCTAACCTAACCTATCTTTATAGGTTAGGTTAGGTTAGGTAGCCAAAAAAGTTAGGTTAGGTTAGGTTAGGTAGGTTAGGTAGTCGAAAAACAATTAATTCATGAAAACTTGGCTTACTAGGCAAATCGGGCCTTGCATAGTAGGCTGAGAAGTGCGTTCTGGCTACTAGGTACGACATATATATATATATATATATATATATATATATATATATATATATATATATATATATATATATATATATATATATATATATATATATATATATAGGGAAGGGAGAACCACCTCTGGCTGGAAGAAGGGGGACCCATAGCCTCGGAGGAAACCACACATAACGCATTGGAGGGAATGTAGGTCCCCTCCAATACAGTTTCTGTGTGCTTTTCTCCTACCACCCCCTTCCTTTTTTTTTTCCTTTATTGTGTATTTAAAGGTTACAAAACATACAAGACAAATGCCTAAAGGTTATGGATCTCTTGAAGCTCCTCCGCTTCTCGACAGGAACCGAGGACGCAGCAAGCATTATATATATATATATATATATATATATATATATATATATATATATATATATATATATATATATATATATATATATATATATATATATATATATATATATATATAAACTGAAAACTCACACCCCAGAAGTGACTCGAACCCATACTGCCAGGAGCAACGCAACTGGTATGTACAGGACACCTTAATCCACTCGACCATCACGACCGGTCATAAGGAGGTGATAGCCGAAGCTATCACCATTTTTGATAAATATTTGGTGATTTGATAAAATACTATGATTCAAGCTTGTTCGCATTTGTGTTGCGAACAAATCAACACTCATTGACTATGCTGCCCTGCTTTTACATTCCTCAGTGATAACCAATGGGAGAAACTGGAAGTGTCTCAAAATGATGCCCTCAGAACAATGCTGGGAGCACCTATATGGACGCATCGAGAGAATCTAAGAATGAAAACCAACTTTCCAGCCTTAGAAAACAGGGTCAAACAAAGGGTAGCCACCATAACAGCAACACAGCTGTTATGGAGGCAGCGGCTCATGCAGCTAAAGCCTACATTGCCAACATTACAGATGGAAAAAGCCCTGATAAAACTGGACTTCAAAAATGCTTTCAATCTGGTAAGAAGGGATGCAGTGCTCAGTGCGGTTCATCGCTTTTTTTCCTTCCCTCTATTCGTTTGTAAATTCATGTTACAGCAAGAATCTAATTCTGTTATTTGGGGAACATGAAATTGAATCACAAGGTGTCCAACAGGGTGACCCCCCCCCCCCCTAGCTTCCTTTGTTTTCTGCCCAGTCATCAAGGAAGTCACCGATAACCTGTCCAGTGAGCTCAACATTAGGTTTTTGGACGATGGTGCTCAAGCTGGCTCGCAAGACTCCCTCCTGGATGACATAAGAATAATTCAGGAGCAAGGAGCAAGTCTAGGCCTCAACCTGAATTCTTCCAAGTGCGAAATAACCTCCACCAACTAGCACATAATAGAGCAAATAAATTTTGTTTCGCTTGATATTCATACAACCAACCCTGAGGACAGCACACTCCTAGGTGCTCCTTTTGGAAGGAATGCCATCGACGGGGTCCTTGGTAAGAAGATCACTGACCTGAAGAGGATGAACGAGAGGATTGAAGACATCGATGCTCATGATGCACTTTACCTCATCACCAGATGCTTGTCCCTCCCCAGGCTAACCTGCTTTCTTAGATGTTCGTTATCTTTCAACAATATTAAATTAGAAGAGTACGACAGCTTGCTGAAATCAATGCAAGAAAAAGTCCTCAACCTTTCTCTCAGCGACTCACAGTGGAAACAGGCCTCCCTTCCTGTCAGACTCGGGGGCCTTGGCGTGCGCACAGCAACACGAATTATTGCTGTACCAGCGTTCCTGTCCTCTTCAGTGGCACCTGACAACCTGGTGAAGGAAATCCTACCCGAGTACCTAGTTCAACGGGCAGGGGTACATAATCCCAGCTACACAGAATGCACCACCAAATGGGTCTCTCTCGCAGGACCAACACCCCAACCACTGCTTTCTGAAGCCCATAAGCAATCCAGCTGGGATCGCCCCATTGCCGACCAAGAAGCTGCGACAACACCACATGCCACTGCCCGATTTAGAGCTGTAGCAGCTCCCCATACAGGTGACTTCCTATTAGCAACCCCAATGTCAGCAACCGGCACGCGTCTCACACCGCAGGCCCTCCGAATTGCTGTGGCTCTCCGCCTCGCTGCCCCAATCCACGCCGAATACAGGTGTATTTGCGGCGAGGCAGAGGCCGACAGGTATGGACCGCATGGCCTTCTCTGCCAAAGGAAAGGAGGATGGCATGCAAGACACGGCGAGGTTAATGACCTTATATTTATTATAATGTCATATATATATATATATATATATATATATATATATATATATATATATATATATATATATATATATATGTCGTACCTAGTAGCCAGAATGCACTTCTCAGCCTACTATGCAAGGCCCGATTTGTCTAATAAGCCAAGTTTTCCTGAATTAATTGTTTTTCGACTACCTAACCTACCTAACCTAACCTAACCTAACTTTTTCGGCTACCTACCCTAACCTAACCTATAAAGATAGGTTAGGTTAGGTTAGGTAGGATTGGTTAGGTTCAGTCATATATCTACGTTAATTTTAATTCAAATAAAAAAATTGACCTCATACATAATGAAATGGGTAGCTTTCTCAGTTCGTAAGAAAAAAAATAGAGAAAATCTATTAATTCAGGAAAACTTGGCTTATTAGGCAAATCGGGCCTTGGATAATAGGCTGAGAAGTGCGTTCTGGCTACTAGGTACGACATATATATATATATATATATATATATATATATATATATGACATGTACCTAATTGCCTGAACTCACTACTTAGAATGCTATGCAAAACACGATTTGCCTAATAAGCCAAATTTTCCTGATATGTATTTTTCTAAAAAAAATTCTTATGAAATGATGAAGCTTCCTATTACATTATATATGTTTTAATATTTTTTTTATTTGAGTTAAAACTAACGTAGAAATATTACCAAATCTAAACTACCCTACCTAACCTAACCTATCTTAATCTAACATAAACATAACTAAGTCAGTAATTTGTGGTTTTAATATAATATAATAATATTAACTCAAGTAAACCAATTGAAATTTTGTTTGAATACGAAAATCACGGCCTATTAAGCAAATCGGGCCTTGCATACTAGGCCGAGTATTGCGTTCTGGCTATTAGGTACTACATATGTTTATATAAAGATTATCATTACTGCGAACTGAATCGGCGTAGGATTTTTTACAAACCAGAAGTAACAAGATGTATTTACAGATATCTCGCGACGGCTTCTGCGCCAGCTGGCAGGTGCGAGACTATGGGACGCCAGAGTGGGAAGCAAATATAGCAGAACAGCTGACAAAAGGTAATATGGTTCATGTAAATTTCTTTCCACTAGTCACCGATGTTACATCATTAGAGAGAGAGAGAAAGTTATGGGCTAAAGGTAAGGCGATTGGGAAATGTCGAGAGAGAGAGAGAGAGAGAGAGAGAGAGAGAGAGAGAGAGAGAGAGAGAGAGAGAGAGAGAGAGAGAGAGAGAGAGAGAGAGAGAGAGAGAGAGAGACAGAGAGAGAGAGAGACAGAGAGAGAGAGAGACAGAGAGAGAGAGAGAGAGAGAGAGAGAGAGAGAGAGAGAGAGAGAGAGAGAGAGAGAGAGAGAGAGAGAGAGAGAGAGAGACAGAGAGACAGAGACAGAGAGACAGAGAGACAGAGAGACAGAGAGAGAGAGAGAGAGAGAGAGAGAGAGAGAGAGAGAGAGAGAGAGAGAGAGAGAGAGAGAGAGAGAGAGAGAGAGAGAGAGACAGAGACAGAGAGACAGAGAGACAGAGAGAGAGAGAGAGAGAGAGAGAGAGAGAGAGAGAGAGAGAGAGAGAGAGAGAGAGAGAGAGAGAGAGAGAGACAGAGAGAGACAGAGAGAGACAGAGAGAGACAGAGAGAGAGAGAGAGTGTGTGTGTGTGTGTGTGTGTGTGTGTGTGTGTGTGTGTGTGTGTGTGTGTGTGTGTGTGTGTGTGTGTGTGTGTGTGTGAAGGTATATTGCACAAGCCGTGCTGGGGTGTGCAGCGACACTCCGGCAAACATTAACTTTCCCCCAGTCTTTCCCAACCACTTGGGCAAGAGAATTATTCGCCTACCCTGCATCATACCTTCCGAAAAAATGGAATCTAGAAATAACTATCACAAATGTTCATGATATATATATAAGTATTTAGCTCAAAATTATCGACTACAATACATTTTCCGTAATTCTCCCTAGTTTGCTAACCGTTCCACCGCCGCCCACTGGATACACGCTTGGGAACATGGTAAGCAAATTAATAATTGGCTCGAATAGCAGTCTCTCACTCTGTTACCTCACAGGATGTCTATGGGACCCACTACCACTCACAGGATGTCTATGGGACCCACTACCACTCACAGGATTTCTATGGGACCCACTACCACTCACAGGATGTCTATGGGACCCACTACCACTCACAGGATGTCTATGGGACCCACTACCACTCACAGGATGTCTATGGGACCCACTACCACTCACAGGATGTCTATGGGACCCACTACCACTCACAGGATGTCTATGGGACCCACTACCACTCACAGGATGGTTATGGGGTCCACAGCCCTCGCGGGATGGGGGGGACCCACTACTATTTTGTGAGTACACACACTACCATAGTGTGTACAAAGTGTCGAACTTGCCATAACGTTACAGAACAATTTAGGATTTGTGTACATGCGAGTGTCTATCGATTGATGTTTATTTTGCACCGTGATTGTCGTCTGAATCCCGAGAGCTCCTGATATTTGTTTGTTTCGTGATTTTCAAGTACTTGCCAAGTTAAAGCAAGCCTCATTAATTCTGATTTAGAGTTTTGATTTTTCATTTCTTTTATGTATAAAGAATTTGAGTGTAAACAGCCAAGGCAGCCTAGTTAGTTCAGAGCCGGCTGGGCAAATAAATGCCATTTTAAGAAGAGGCTAATAATGAAACGTGTATTCTGCTTTTATTTTAATTATGTTGCATTTTATGAACTTTGTTTTTGTGTTCTTCCTTCCTCTGGTATTTATTAGCTGCTCCTGCAGAGGCTGAGCTATAACTAATTACTGAACACAGCTGGACACGCCTAAGGGAGAGACTAGGTTTGAGCACATTTCAGCAGGTGCTGAGACACTGGGATTATTCTGGAGTTGTGTGTCAATTCCGGACACGAGGTCGTTTATCCCAGAACATTTTTGAGAGCATGCAGTGCCACCGCCAGCATAGTGCAATGGCCGAAGAGCCGGAATAAGTTTGTAAGAATGAGTACCTTAGCCTCCCATTTATTTGTGTGTGGTTGCATGAGGTGGGACACAGGCGAGATGTTGAGTAAAGTATATGGGGTGCACTGGGTGTGGGAACTCATGTACCCCGAGTGAAGAGGCTGACCGCTTGCTGAGGAAGGAGACGCCCGCTAAAGGTGCCAAGCCAGCTGGGTTGAGCTCCCCACTCCACCCCCACCACTGTCTGGGGTTGGTGTAGGAGAGAGGTCCTCCGGGAAGCTGCTTGGGTCCTTATTGCCTGTGTTGTAACCAGGGGAACGTGCAACAACTGACATCTTGTCATAAGACTGACAAGAATAAGAATAAGAATAACAGGTTTGTCAGACAAGACTTGACTTATGTGAACCCAAGCGTGCGTGCTTATGTATGCTTGCTTGTGTGTTCACACGTAAACAAAGTTCCAGTAATCTAGAATTAGACATCGGGAGAGTTGGTGAAGGTTAGTGAGGACTAACCTACGGGACAATCAGAACTTAACTAATGAACTAAATTTAAATCACTAGTTTCTTAACGAAAAGGGATGGCTATAAACCTCAGGAGAAGACGCAAGCACAAACGTTATGCGAGACAAAATCCACAAGTTACTGAGGGACGAGTCAAGAGCCGCGAGGGAGACGACCCTTAAATTCGCACCATCAGAGTAACAACCAAGTGTGAAGACTTAAGTGAGACAAGTGATTGAAATTCATATTGAGAAATATTGCGTGTCAGCAAATTTAGGGTCCACGTAAGATGTGTTCTAGCCCCGAGACACATCCCTGAGGACCTAATATATAACCCAGTGATCACTCATATCTTGGTTTGCCCTCGAAAAACACGCAAATGATAACAAAATGTAACACAAATTTCGTTCCTGGGTAGTAAGTGTTATTTTCTGATTGCTTATGCCTCCAAAATATTGAAAATGTTTATTAATCTCCTCAAACTTTGCTCTGACCTTTCATTAAAACAGCTTAGGGAAGACGTATTGAAGATACTTGACAGCTGTCGACTCCTGATCTAGTTGTGATTTTAAGACTTCTTGAAACAGGTCTTGAAATCAAAGCTGAAACAAAGGCCAAAGCCAAGAATGAGAGGTAATAGTAAAATTTTCAATACTTTGGAGGCATAAGCAATCATAAAACAGCACTTGCTACCCAGGAACAAAAACTACACAGTGTAATCTAAACGTATTATCTAAGGATCAGTAAAAGATAAGTTTGGCAGGGCTGCGTTATCCATCAAGGTGATAAAGAGAATGAAGGGTTGAATTACTAAATTACCAGCTTGATTTTCCAGCGATTGCTTGTCGTGTTTGGCAATCTTGGCACCAAGACGAGGAGCACGAGGTCAAAATCCCTTGCTGAGTGATGGATAGCATTTGTGTGTGCATTATATTGTGTGTGACGAGGCTGCTGTAGTAGGTATGAAGGTCAGACTGTGCTGTAGTATGTAGGAATGTGGAACTGCTGTAGTAGGAAGGAACGTGAGGTTGCTGTATTTACTTAAATGTACCTGAGGGACATCATCTCTCTGGTGGCCTCGACGGGGGCAGGAAGCCGGTGACTTGTCAAAGGTTCCCCGCATTTGCCACTGATGATTCTATCAAGCAGCAGCACGTACACCAGCACCCACAACACGTACACCAGCACCCACAACACGTACACCAACACCCACAACACGTACACCATCACCCACAACACGTACACCAGCACCCACAACACGTACACCAGCACCCACAACACGTACACCATCACCCACAACACGTACACCAACACCCACAACACGTACACCAGCACCCACAACACGTACACCATCACCCACAACACGTACACCATCACCCACAACACGTACACCATCACCCACAATACGTACACCATCACCCACAACACGTACACCATCACCCACAATACGTACACCAACACCCACACCATCACCCACAACACGTACACCATCACCCACAACACGTACACCATCACCCACAACACGTACACCATCACCCACAACACGTACACCATCACCCACAACACGTACACCAACACCCACACCATCACCCACAACACGTACACCATCACCCACAACACGTACACCATCACCCACAACACGTACACCAAAACCCACAACACGTACACCATCACCCACAATACGTACACCAACACCCACACCATCACCCACAATACGTATACCATCACCCACAACACGTACACCAACACCCACCACACGTACACCATCACCCACAATACGTACACCAACACCCACAACACGTACACCATCACCCACAACACGTACACCAGCATCCACAACACGTACACCAACACCCACAATACGTACACCATCACCCACAACACGTACACCATCACCCACAACACGTACACCAGCACCCACAATACGTACACCATCACCCACAACACGTACACCAGCACCCACAATACGTACACCATCACCTACAACACGTACACCATCACCCACAACACGTACACCAGCACCCACAACACGTACACCATCACCCACAACACGTACACCAGCACCCACAATACGTACACCATCACCCACAACACGTACACCATCACCCACAACACGTACACCATCACCCACAACACGTACACCATCACCCACAACACGTACACCATCACCCACAACACGTACACCATCACCCACAACACGTACACCAGCACCCACAACACGTACACCATCACCCACAACACGTACACCAGCACCCACAACACGTACACCATCACCCACAACACGTACACCAGCACCCACAACACGTACACCATCACCCACAACACGTACACCAGCACCCACAACACGTACACCATCACCCACAACACGTACACCAGCACCCACAACACGTACACATGCCTAATATTTGAACTTTATACTCTGGCCTCTTAGAAAACTCGTTTGCCTCGTAATATTTAACAAAAAACAAACTATATGACGAAATATATAGCTCACCTTGACCCAGTGATGAGTGCAATAACAGTGAAAACATATACTATGATAACTACAACCACTTCATACCGTGAAGACAATTACACACCATACTACCCATACTGTGAAGTCAGTTTACACTCAATAATATCGGTATTGAAACGTCATAGATGGCCTATCAGGCGCTGAGGACATTCATGAGGCGTACGGTGACCTTGGCGCCGCGGAGGTGGAGTCATATCATGCTGAAGAGGTAACAGTTTGTGCACCAGGTGGCCGGGGAGCAGGAAATATCAGGGTGAGAGTAAACACATAGTGTGAGGCTGACACACACCGCTAGATGATAACGGTCAATATAACTAGCTCCTAGGCCAGTGTGGTGGATTGTTGTGGTGGTGAGGGGTGATGGTGATAGGGTGTGGTAGTAGTGGTGAAGGAATGTGGTAGAGGCGGGATGTGGTGGGGTTGATGACGTCAGGGATGCTGATAGTGAGGTGGACTCTCCCCTACGCGGGAACGGACACGTAGCACGTTTTCTTTAGAAACATGATTGGGCGTACACACGGAGAGAAGCCTCATTGCTACCCCCTCAAGGAGGGTAGCAATGGCCTAAGCTTCTCTATCTTGAGGTATGTGTTTTATGTCTCTCATTCACACGCACACACATGCTCACGACTGGTGTACAGGCTCCCAAGTCATCAGGGCTGCTCTGTAAATACTACAATTAGAAGTACTGTATGAAGTGTTTCCCCACCTCTTCACTTGTTTATATAGTATATTTCCTACGACAGTCGTCGCCATTCATGATCACACTAACCATTATACAAATATTTTCTTTTGTCCGTGTACAAGGTCAGAGATTTCTTCACTTCTTAGTTCATTCCCATTATTCAGTCCATGACAACGGGAAAAATATTTATAATTTCACCGTGCCTTAGTTTCAACTTGTGTTCCCATGTTAGTTATCTACCTATGAGAAATATACTCTGCCCTTACCTACCCTCCTATACCTAGGAGGCCTGGTCGGGAACCGGGCCGCTGGGACGTTGAGCCCCGAAACCATCGCAAAGTAAGGTTAATTGTTAATTTAAATTTGTATTTTGTATGCGGTGTAGTCACCTCGTTGTGCCTGCGGGGGTTGAGCTTTAGCTCTTTGGTCCCGCCTCTCAATCGTCAATCAACTGGAATGTGTGTGTGTGTACTCACATATTCACCTATTAGCATGTGGGTGCATGTAGGGGTGAATACTACGCCTACACACTCCCGAGCCAACACAACGGAGCCTACACACAACACAGCCAACACAACAAAGCCTACATGGAGCAACAAACCTGGTCCGACACACGTAAACCATATACCTGACCCTATACACCTAAGCCAACACCTTTAGATCAAGAAACGCCAGTCTGCATATGTGACCGTAGACGGAAATGCCTCAGAATGTCTGGCGTACCACGCCGGGAGCCACAATGGTCAGTCTGTAAATCGGTTCCGTTCTTGAGGTGCACAAATTACGTGAATAACGGATTATGCTGATCATTACCAGCTAACCAATGTTGGCAAACTATGGTGTAAATTCACATTATCCCTCGAGTCTCAGATGATGAAAGCCGTCTTAAGTTGGAAAACTGGTCTAAGAAATGGTAAATAAATGCGGTCCAGGGTGAGGCATGCTAATACAAACCGTAAACAAGGAGGCAAAAGTAGTGAATAGAACCGATGAAGGTAAAAGGAAAGACCTCAGAGTAAGTTGGTGCTAATAATCTGAAGCCAAATTAAGCAAGTATCTCTCTCTCTCTCTCTCTCTCTCTCTCTCTCTCTCTCTCTCTCTCTCTCTCTAGAATAAAGGATTCGAACCCGCGTGCGACGGGATGTTCAGCAGGTGTGGAGAGCAGCAATATGTGACACGCTATAACAACCGCCTAATATTAGAGCTCTAGTACTACTCAGCACACAACTGCTAGAACTACTCATGCGAACAACTGAACAGACACGTATACTGTTACAGATGACTCTACAAATTTTATATTCGGAGCTTGGTGATATATTTTAGTGTGAGAATGTTGACAACATTGTCTGTATCAGACGAATTGGGAAGCACCCATCTGATAAAGTAAGGTTGTTGGGTACGTTGTTCGGGGTGATGTCAGGGGTGATTAGAACGGGGGAGCCGTTGGGAGGAAAGGACTGGTTAGGGGGTTGGATAGTGTAGGGGGGGGGGGTGGCGCGACCTAGAAGCGGGTTGCAGTGTTGCATATAGGAAAAATATGTATATTACGGGGGTTATGATGATCATGAATCTATGACCAAATTCTTATGTTCAGAGTTAAGTTAGTAATTCCTAAGCATCGTGTTGTAAGTTATCTCCTGGCCCCAGTCCGGTGATTACTCACACATAAATGACATGACATTTATTGAGCGTCAACAGAACGGTGACCAACCAAGGTCTTGAGAGAGAGAGAGAAGTTGAGATTACTGGAGCGAGTTGTAATGTGGACCAACACATTCTTACTTATTTAATTTTCAGCATCACCGGTAATTCTACCATAAAACCAGCCACCCAAAGAATAAGTAACATTCAAGACTTATCAACCCCCACATGCGTTCCACGTGCTCATTACAACCACTGAAGATACTCTTCAGTCACAACTCTTATCCACAGATTCCTCTTTCATGGTTGTTAACTCACTTTATGACTGCTGGAGAATTGGAAGGTGGTGTTGCGGTCCCAGCAGCGGGTGTTGTTGAAGGGGTTGTGGGCGGGCGGTGGACGGGCAGTGTGGTTGTGGTGGAGGGTGGTTGAATCGTCACACAGGTGGCTGTACAGACCTTCCACCTTGAACACGTGCACCAGCTGGGGCCACCCGAAGACTGTGCCCGCGAAGAGCATCGACTCCACTACACCAATGATGAAGATGACTACCCGCCTCGTTAGTGAGAGCTCCATGAGAGGGTCTTGCTTGCAGTGCATGATGGTGGTGGTGGTGATGATGGAGGAGACAGGTGGTGGTGGAGGCGACAGGTGGTGGTGGTGGTGGTGATGGAGGCGACAGGTGGTGGTGGTGGTGATGGAGGCGACTGGTGGTGGTGGTGATGGAGGCGACAGGTGGTGGTGGTGGTGATGACAGGTGGTGATGGTGGTGATGATGACAGGTGGTGATGGTGGTGATGACAGGTGGTGGTAGTGATGGAGGCGACAGGTGGTGGTGGTGATGACAGGTGATGATGGTGGTGATGATGACAGGTGGTGATGACAGGTGGTGGTGGTGGTGGTGGAGGCGACAGGTGGTGGTGGTGGTGATGGAGGCGACAGACGGTGGTGGTGTAGAAGCCGGTTTGGATCACCCAGCAAAGCCTATATTCTCACACCTCACTCGCTGGTGGGGAGAAAAAATATTTTGTTCCGGTGACAATTAATACAAATTACAAAAGTTAAAATAATAATAACACTGTTAAAGATAATAATAATAATATTAATATAACGTCTGCAACAGTCACAAGAACACTGATGAAGACCACAGACAACAACAATAATGATGATGGCTTTAGACGTTCAATTATTAGTCTATTTCTTGTGCAATTCTACTACTAATAATGGATCCAACTGAATGGTGGTCATTGGTTAGGTTAATCTAGAAAATGATAAACTATAAAATATATTCAACAACAACTCATATTAAAAATATTAAATTTTACATTAATTAATAACTTTAATTATTTATTCCTTCTGTAACTTTATTCATAAATTGCCTATGATAATTATGCATTATATAAAAATGGCATACTCATTTATGACATGATGCTGAATACACGATAAGAGACAATACAAACAACAGTAATTGTTTCAATTCTAAAGACATTAATAGATACATTACAATAGACAAGATATAATTTGTAGTAATATACCTTTCCTAGTGATCAACCCATCCTCCTGAAACGATAGTACTTATAGTAACTATTTGATCGAAAGTACCAAAATGTAGTGATGGACCACCAGAAATTTACTTTTGTACTTTTAAGTTTATAGTTCGGAAAACTAAAACTAAAAACAAACTTAAAATATTCCTAGACCTATCATAGCACATATATATGTACTTTATTAGACCTAAAATAGCGTGTATTATACCTAGGATTACTGGGAAAGGCTAGGTTAGGTTTTATATATTTATGTTGCTGTTAGAAAAGTTTTCCATTTGGCCAAATTTAATAACACCGTACATAAATTTAACTTTTTGGTAGTCCATCACTATATATATTGGTACTTTCGGCCAAATAATTACTGTGAGTACTATCATTTTAGGGGTGATGGGCTGTAGTGATATGTAGCTTAATAAGAATTTTTAATGAGGCTTTTATTTACTAACAATGCTTGAAATATGATGCACGTACAGTACTGCACTTACAAATACTTAATAACGTGAAGCACCCAGTGAAGGGTATGCTTAGTGTATAACCTTTATTTTGTTGATAACAGCATAGGGCATAATGTCATAATGTTAAACTAACAATAATATAAAATGAATGATTAAGGGTAAGTACTGACCAAATTAAAATTGTACTTCATTATATATATATAATATATATATATCGGCTTAGGTGAAGTTAGGGAAGGATTTTGTCTTTATTATTAATTATTTTATATTCGTTGTGCTTTTGTAATGGATGAGCAGTTCACAGTACTATATATGTACAACACAATATGCAGAGGACGAGTCAGAATAACGTTACCTTGAGGTTACCTTGAGGTGCTTCCAGGGCTTAGCGTCCCCGCGGCCCGGTCGTCGACCAGGCCTCCTGCTGGAGGCCTGGAGACGTGGCTGAAGATATGATGAATTAACCACTCAGAAAAGGGTTGTGTGGCTTCTTAATCTTATAAAGCACAATGATACATCCATACAAAAAGTTAGGTTAGACTTTTATAATTAAAATTCATTGGTCCAGTCTTCAATATTTGATTCATCATAAATTAATATGTAGGCCTACAATTTCTAAAATAAAATGACAATATTATTTAGAACTACACTTTATAGTAAAAAACCCACACATCTTGCATATACCCCACACAGCAGCTTCCCGATAATTATCATGTTCAGCAGAGTCTATTTACTTGATGATTCATATAAAATGCTTTGCTATTATTTTGCTTGCAAAAACATATCTAATACCAATGAGAGAGAGAGAGAGAGAGAGAGAGAGAGAGAGAGAGAGAGAGAGAGAGAGAGAGAGAGAGAGAGAGAGAGAGAGAGAGAGAGAGAGAGAGAGAGAGACAGAGAGAGAGACAGACAGACAGAAGATTGACAGTTAGCATCACAGCATGTCCGGGGGAGGGGGGGTGTCTCCCTTGGATGCCGGATTTAGCAATCATAGGCTCTTCTGATTTTGATGAGTCAACAGTGCTCGTTTACTTAATAACTACTGTCATAATATCTTGCTATGATATATATATATATATATATATATATATATATATATATATATATATATATATATATATATATATATATTTGTGACATGAACCTATTATGGAAGATATTATGGTAGTAGTTATTAAGTAAACGAGCACTGCTGAATCATGCTGATATAAAGGAAACGTTTCTTAAGGATTTGCGTAACTTCCGGATGAATATGGCCCCTGAGCTGCACCCTGTCACCCTACCCCTGCGTGCAACCCTTAACCCCAAAAGCCTTGGGATACATGGGTAGTCCCTCAAGCTTAGGGGTAATTGGGGAGCTCCTCAAGCTTAGAGTTACTGTTCCTATTGCCCTTATGTTGACCCGTCACTGTCTTCACTAACTCACTACACAATTAGTGACATTCAGATAGGTAAAGGCTCACATAACCAATCGTTGAACGACTATCTTAACTTTTTCAACACCTTTGTGTAATCTGAAGTAAAACCCCATTATCAGCACAGGCTTCGTCGTCACTTGATTAGCGTCAGGTATGTGGGAGCTGCGTTCGTTTACTTCCTTTATTATGCACCCCATGTGTCAAGTTATACGGTGATTATGCTCCCCATGTGTCAAGTTATACGGTGGTTATGCTTCCCATGTGTCAAGTTCTACGGATACTATACACCCTTTGTGTCACGTTCTCAATGCCACATATATTAAGTGTTAAAGGTATCATAATTTCGTGTATTAAGTCCTTTGGATGTTATACACCATATATAGGTGTGTCGGTAATCGTCACAAGAGTAACACTAACGTCTGCTAACCTCTTGCCCAAGCGGTATTTTTAACTGTTTATCAGAAGCGATAACGTTCCACTGTACGCCTCCGTCAGCTGGCCCGGAGCTGTCAATTATCTGCTTTAGCCCACTATATCTCTTATATACATGTTCAGTTGTGGAAATAATGTTCTGGCCAGAAACTATGAGTTCATTAGATAAGCTCACAGTTCTGAGCAAGTAAAAACAGCTTTAATATTCGGGGTACCAATGAAAAGTGTTTTTTTTCACATGTAAGCAACCTGTTCAGGATGGATAACATTTTTGTTCAGTTGTTCACAACATATTGGTAGAGGCCTAAACAAATAGTACCCTAGTCGGGCCATCACCAGCCTCGGCTCATGGCGCTACATTCATATTTGCTCCTCGTCTCATGGAACTAAATTGCTCCTGTCCCCCGTCAAGAAACTGTTCCTGTTCCCGTTCCAGTCAAATAATAACTTCATCGAGTGAATGACATCACAACTGGCTATGAATAACGACTTCACTGAGTTGTCCTTATTCATTATTCATAACAATTCCATTCCCCCGTCCCATCCCAAATCCTCATCCAGATCCCTTAATTCAAAGTGCTATATAGTCGCAATGGCTTGGCGCTTTCTTCTAATACATCCCTCCCCTTCGCTGAGTGAAGAATGACTTCTACTGACTGATTAATATCTTCAACGAGTGATTAGTGACTTTACTAAATGATTAAGGCGCCAATCGAACATGTGGCAGCAGCGTTTGACCCCTAGGCCTAAAAGTTACCATATACATCTGACGTCATTGAATGATTATTGATAACCCTGATTGGTTTGTCACTTGTGACGTCACTGTGATCTTCCTGCGTGCTTAGTAATGGGCAGAATGCCACAACTAATAACCCCCGCACGCTCGATACCCTCGCTTCTTGCAGGGTCGGCGTTCGATCCCCCCAATGACCCAAATGGTTGAGTCTTCAAATCCCAACTAATGTCTTCATGTGCCCTCCATGTGGTGTATGGTCATACTGACTGAGCGACTTCGTCACACAAATACCTCAACTAAGGTACTGACGTCACTATGTGACTGATAAAAAGACTTCCTGTGCGATTACCAATAACCTTGATTAATAATGGCTTTACTGGATAATTATGAATAACAACTCTATTCAACAACGACCTTACTGCGAAGTTAATAATGGTATTACTGAGTACTTTCTGATCAATGTCATACATGTATATAATGATCTTACCTGAAAGGCACGATACCCATTTATCCTATTAACCAGTTTATAAAGATCTCACAAAGGAACTCAGCAATTCTATGAATTTTATAATGACTATTCTTGCTCATAATGATCATTCTGTAATTCAAAATCATCCAATAAACTCATAATAATCCTAGCTCAAAATTATCCTACTAACAAAGGTCATACTAACTCATAATGGTTCTAGTAAGCCGTAATGAACCTACCGAGTAACTCATAATATCCGTAGTGAGTAATGCATAATGATCAAATCCACAAGGGCCGTGACGAGGATTCGAACCTCCGAGGGGCTGCAGGATCAAGTGAGTTCAGTAGAACTTCGGTTTCAACTCTTTTGACCATGTCGTAGCTCAGTCGACTAAGGCAGCGTCTAGGATGCTCCCGGATGTAGGTTCGAATCCTCGTCACGGCCTTTGTGGATTTGTTCATTTGATGCATCACACTATTGTGATTTCTGTGTGTAATGCATAATGATCCCGCTGATTAAGACCTAACATAATGATATAATACAATACCTAAAGGTCTTACTGCTTAATTCCTAACGCCCATGTAGAGTGTGTCCAGGACCCAAGCATTAGGACCACAGGATATGCGCTGTCGCTAACATACTCAGAACTGCACTCTTATCTTGCATTCGTAGGAGAATTATGTCATTTGTAATGCTTAAGTGGTGAGTATGGATGCTGATATGTACGGACAGACAAGCACATGCACCGAGAAATTAGATTGCCATCATTAAAAAGCCCGATATATATACGGCCAAGTACAAACATGGATAATTATTATGACGGATTTAAGTTTATTTTTCAATCTGCTGTAAGTAATTTAACTGAACAAAATTTGGATACTGAGAAAAATCTTGGAGTAAAACCGCACCTTGATAAATACTAGGCATCTCCTGTAAGACGACGGTTTTCTGTCAAAGGTGAGAAGTTCAAGCAGGTGATAGCGTGTCAGCACGCACGTCGAACGAAGATCTACAACCTCACTCTACCAGGGTCCCGTGGCGACTGACAAGGATTGTGGTCGATAGTACCAGCTGACTGTAAGCGCATGCGCAGAAAGCCGCGCTCTCGCTTTTCAGCATGTTTGTTATTCTACTACTCGCTTAATTCAGCCCCTAATTATACTTGCTTGAGCTTCGGCTCATTGGAACCACCTCTCAGTTTTAAACAAATTCAGCAAGCTTACTGCTCCGAGAACTCAGTAAGTTTACTGAGCCTATTGGGCTCTTCATACCTCTATTTGAAACTTTCCAATGGTCAAGGCTCGGAAGACTTAGGATTATCAAGGACCCATTTGGGCTTAGGCGTTACTGGCCTTCCCCCAAACTGAAGCTTCATAACAGTTGTCTAACTCCTGGGTGAATATTAATGGTTAGGTGAACAGAGGCATCAGGTGACACACTCATCCCTCACTTCCCGAGCTATTTGGCCTAGCCTTGGTTCGTATCCTGGCGAGTATTCCAGGGAAACTAGTAGGTAAGTCTTACCAGGAGCTATGGGATGGAAGAGAACAACAAAACAAAACAAAAAACGTAACAAAAACAAAAACTGTCGTTTAGTAGGAATCGAACGCGTGATTTTTCGGTTGTGACATGACTACTCATTTTTATAATGTACTCATTCTATTTGTTCACTATGAATGAATTTTTTTTATAACGCCTCGGGCTCATTTGGTTACTCATTTCGACCTGTGCTTGCTTTTTCGTGTGCCACACGTGCTAAACAGCACGTGTGGCACACGTGGCACGTGTGGCTTTCTCCTTGTCTGCCCTTTCAATTCCCCTGTATGTGGTAATCATGTCTCTAACTCATCTGACTTTCAATGACTTGAGGTTTAGTTCCTGTAGAGTTTCCTCGTAACTCATGCCTATAGGTACTGGGACTTGTCTGGTGGCATACATCTGTATCTTCTAAAAAATCGTCTTGTGTTTGACTAGATAAAAATTCCACGCTGAAGCCGTATGTGCCAGATTTGGTCTGGAAAATATTGCAATATAAGGTAATGAATGACTCTTTTCTCAGATTTCTGAAGCCAGTTCTTACATTTATCAACCAAGAGTGCGCCGCTGGTGATATCTGAGTGATATGGCTTGGTGTGATATCAATCTTCCTGGTCTTTCACCAGCCCGTCCTCCTAAGATTTCAAAACGACAAGAAAACGGTTAATTTAAAGTGTCCTCTCCTAACCTAACAGACTAAGCCACAAGACCAAACACAGAAAACGGGACAGTACTTCAGATTCGTGAGCCGCTTCCATTTTCTAGTACGACGATTTTTGGCCTTAGTTATTATTATTATTAACATCTTTATTGACAAAATTAATTACAATTTTGCCTAATCTGAGGATTTTGATAGTCTTATTAAATTGAGGTTAATGCTAGTATTCACTGTCACGCAGGACAGAGGGTCATACATAAGACAATAGGCCTAAACTGTAGGCTGAAGCACATATATATCACGGTTACAATCAATGTTTTAATGTGTGGATATGTGAAAACAACTTTCTATTGTGCACTGCCACACAAGTGCAGGGATGGGTTCATAAGTGATACAGCTTAGAATATAAGTAGAAATTGTTCTTCATTCTTTAAAATGGACAAGCAAATTTTGGGTAAATTGTTAGGATGTCGTCCAGAACACCTGAGTCAATAAAATAGTTACACAGTTGGTGGTACAATAGGCCAGGAGGTCTAAAGTCCTTTACGGTTTCACATTCATCAATATAGTGTTCTAGTGAATGCATTAAAGGTTTATCACAGAGTTTACAATCTGAATATTCTGGTAGTGGCTCAGCCTCACTAACCTGCCAGATGTGTCTATAGCCAAGGCGAATTCGCGCGATTACTACATCACATTGCCTGGTCCGGTTACTGTGCTGACCATACAAATACCTATTATTACAGAACTTGTCATAACTTTTAATACTGCAGCTTTCAGGTCTCTGTGCATTTCTTAGTTCTTCTAAATCTGAATTAATTTCTTTAATTTGTATGTTTCTAATAACTGCATTAGATAGTCCAAAATCATAATCAATGTTTTCTTTCCTGCAAGCCTCATTGGCCAATTGATCTACAAAGTCATGTTTTTCAACTCCAACATGGGATGGGATCCACACAAATTTTATACAAGAATTATTATCATTGGCAAAAATTACATTCCATTTAATATTACAAGCTACTTCCGACATACATTGTGATGGGTTATTTAAGGACTGCAGAGCACTTTTAGAGTCACAGAAAATAACTCCACCACCATTGAGCTTAAGGTATTCAGTGGCTAGATAAATACCCAATAGCTCGGTCTGTGTCGTGCTTGCCCAGTTGTTCAATCTCTGTGTACTAGTCATGATCATTTCATTCCCTTTATACACTGCACATGCACAACCTGTTCTACCAGTGCCTAACTGCACAGAGCCATCAGTAAAGGCATAGGATTCAGTCGGTTTGAGAATTTGAAGATGACTGTCAATAGCTTCTAATGTTATACATCTCAAAATGTCAGTGTTATACATTTGTTTTACACTGATGGGAGTATAATGCAGAGAGACCTCCACATCTTTCCAAGGGGGAATATAGTGAACAGTTTTATCAGGGTTAAGAGATACATTCAGTTTCTGAAGATTATAGACACAACAACTGAGCCACACACTGTAGGGAGCTTTTTGCGGCGGATTGAGGGAACAGTCAGAATTGTTTAGAATGGATCTCAATTTAATTTGAATAGAGCTGGGGGGACCATTATTTTTCAAAGTTTTGGCGCAAAACATAGTACTAAGTAGAACTATTCTTTCGTAAATGGAAGGTAAGTTTAGTTCCTTTCTCATGTTAACAATTCTGACAGTTCTAGGACAACCCAGGATGATGCGCATGGCATCATTCTGTACTACATCTAGGCCTTGTAATTGTTTAGGAGAAAAATTAAGAAGATGCAAGGCATAATAATCAACAACAGATCGTATAAAGGCAATATAAAAACTACGAGCATATTTTATGTTAATGCCAAATCCTTTGCCAACAAGAGTTCTGAGAGGTTTAAGACGCTCAACAAGTTTTTTACGCAGGTTGCTGATGAGATTTGTATCATTAACCTCGACTCCAAGATATTTATAAGACTCACAAGTCTCCACGGGCACTCCATTAATAGTATAGTTAGCATGAAGAGAATGGGGAATAAGAACCCTTGTTTTATCAACAGAGATTATGAGGCCACATTCTACTACTTTCTTGGAGAATGCATCAAGTAACATTTGTAGCCTTGGTTTACTGTGTGCCATAATACAAATGTCATCAGCATAACATATAACTGTTTCCGTAGGTTGTACAGGTATGTCATGGATAAGTTTGTGCATAAGTATATTGAAGAGCATAGGGCTTAGGACACCGCCTTGAGGTGTGCCTAGTTCGAATGCATCTGTTCTTGTACTTTTAACTCCTTTAAATAGGACACTAGCACGCCTGTTGGATAGGTAGCTCTTTATCCAACTCAGAAGATTACCTTTGATTCCAAATTCAGCAAGTTGCTCTAATATTATTTCGCCATTCGCTACATCGAAAGCTGACTTTAGGTCAATAAAGGCTGCCTGTGTCCCATCCTGGGAGTTTACAAAATATTCAGCAAAGCATGTTTGTGTGCTACACTTGGGCATGAACCCATATAGGTTTGGGGCCAGTTTTTCTTTGACCTGAAACATGACACGATTGAGAACAATTCTCTCCAAGACTTTACACATGCAAGATGTAAGGGAAATGGGTCTGAATTTTTGAGAGTTAGGTTTAGGAATTGGTATTATGAGACTTTGTGTCCATTTCTTTGGCAAGATACCTTGTGAGAGACTCATTTGATAGAGGTCAAGCAGAGGGTGGCTAGGGACATCATTCAGTAAGCTCAAGATGTTATAAGTTATACCATCCTCACCAGGGGCAGTTTGCCTAGGTTTTCCTAATGCTGATGTTAATTCAAAGGGGGTTATAGGAAACTGATCCGTTAAATCTGGTGAGGAGCGTGCTATGTCAATATTAAAGTTTCTGTTAATGTTGGTATGTCTTAAATGCTGCTGTATATCTGGGGGTAAGGAAGAAATTTGTGAGACACTAGACCATTGAGCTAGGAGCATGTCAGTATATTCTGCAGGAGTATGATGAAGCTCAACTGGGGCTGAAGGTTTGGTATTGTTTTTAATTTTGTTCCACATTTCTGATAATGTTGTAGTTCTATTGATACCTTGTAGGAATTGTTCCCAATATGTGTTCTTAACTTGACCCTTAAGCTCGCGAAAATCTCTGTTGGCATTAAGGAATGCAAGTAAATTGTCAGCTGTTTTGTCTCGTTTATAAGAGTCAGCAAGCTGAAGCACTTTAGCTCGCTCTGCAATAATAATAGGATCCTCTGTCCATGAGGAAGAACGAGTGTTCTTTTTTTTCCTTGATTTAACCCAGGTATCATAATAACTGGTAATGATACTGACAAGATCATTGTAAAAGTGGTCCACTGATACAGGTGTATACCCAGTGTACCACTTATGTACATAAGCCTTAAAGTGCTGTTTAAGATTGTCTGGAATGTTAATTTTAACTCTAGGATGAGGATTGGACCTAATATCCGCCACATTGTATTCACAATATATTGCAAAATGATCACTTACTAGTTCTGGGATGAGCTTAACGTTGACGTTGCTATCTACTAGGCTGTATCCAATCACATAATCCAGTCTACCCCCCAATAAATGGGTCTGTTTATCAGTATCATACACAGTAATATTATGATCATTAAGGTATTTCAAGAAGACCCTTCCATTATTGTTACACTGAACGTCACCAAGAGCAGTGTGACGAGCATTAAAGTCACCCATACATAACATAGCTGTGTTACCTGTAGGTTTCGGTAGCAGGTCTGCTTTAAGTACATTACATCGTCCATATATGTTATACAGTAGGAAATGGCTATTTGCAGTTTGCAATTTGAATTTTTGATAATGTATACTATCACTCCTATGATTTTTAATTAGTTTACAGATTAATCCACTCTTAATATACGTTAGTAAACCAGTTCCAATACTGTTGTTGTATGCTATATACCCAGGTATCCTAGGTGGGACCTTCTTGATAGTTGTGGTCGTATATGGTTCCTGTAAACAGATCACATCTACGTCTCTCATTTTAGCATACAAGATTACGTCATTTATCCGAAGATAAACACTTCGAATATTCCAAGAAAGAAACTTAATTGTTTTTGTTTGATGAGCCATGGTTAAGTGTCAAGGGAATTAAGGTAACATTTAAGTTCGTAAAACAATTGGAGAACATAAGTAATTTTGTTCCGTGTGTCCTGAGTACTTTTGTTTAGGAGGCGTTTAACCTGAGTAGGAGTTGGTGTTCTAAAGTCTTTATGTTTAACCAAATCAAGGGTGTCTTGACGATCTAGTTGGGGTGCCAGTGAGGGATCAATGACTACTCTAACACCATCCCTCACGGGGATTTGACACTCACGTTCCGTAGAGACAGGTGAAGTAGCCTCAGCAGCTGCAACATTACCACTCGCATCACTACTGGTGCTGGGAGAATTTACTTGATCACTATCGCTAGCATGATTCACTTCACTATCACCGGGCAGATTCATCACTAATGTTTGTATTTTAGCTTCCAAATCCATAATTTTATTTTTTAACCAGTTAATTTCTTCTGTATCTTTGCTTGTTTGCCTTAGCCCATCGAGGGTTGGAAACTGCTTACTAGAGGTGACATTAGGAGCTTCCAGCTGGGTGCCTCCTGCAGCTGGACCAGACGCCTCCGGCGTCCTGCTCATGGTAGAGAGGGCGGGGCGTCGAGGGCAGCCAGGATGCCAAACATCTACACCCTGACGCATACACCTGGGACACTTCCGGACCAGAGGAGAGGCTTCCTCCCCATCCTCAAGGGTAGGGGGGTCCCTGTGAGGACACTCCCTTGTTTGGTGCTGTTCAGCACAGAGACCACACACAGGGTCATGTTGACAGTACCTAGAGATATGATGAGTACCATGGCACTTATAACAAACAACAGGGGGGGATACCCAAGATTTTATAGGACTTGATGGGATGAAATGTCCAAAAAAGGTGTAATGTTCAGGGGGAGGGTCACCGCCATTCCAAACAATGATGATCCTGTTGAGAGGATGACCATCCTTATATATCCGTCTTGCCTTGTACGGATAGTCTTGCAGTTTTAGCTTTCAACCGTCTTAATCCGCCTCATAATTTGTACACCAACGAACATTGGTCACAACGAGCAATGGTTTCTTGCCTCTGGAGATCACATAAGAGTACCATCATCGATGAGCCTATCTTAGAAACAAGGACATTTTATCAAGAGAGAAATAACAATAATAACAGTGAGCGTGACCAAGAAACATCTCTCACAAGTTGAGTGTAAACACTCTAAGATTATTGGCATTTCACGGTGCATTTTATGATATACAAGAATATCTGCGAACAAGCTGGAATGGTCCCCAGGCATATCTGCATAGCTAATAGTTATGCTTTTAGGACTAGTTGGGATTGACTAATAACTCGTTTATTAGTACATTAAACAAGGCGAAGCTTACTACTTCTTCTTGTAGACTAATTGCATTAGTTCGTTAATTTATTTTCAATTTGTAGCCTTGGAATAGTGCTGAGGACTTGATAACATGATAACCTCGTATTCATTATAACGATCGACCACCTATATCCATTTTGCTAATTCATACAGGATCACTTTTCTATTAGCAATATCACTGGCTTTTTATAACGAAGAAATTTTGTATATTAATGCCCTCTATCTCCATGGACAATGAAAATGGTTGCGATACAAACACCATTACTCAAAATGTAGGAGACCTGGTCGAGGACCGGGCCGCGGGGACGCTAAGCCCCGAACCCATCTCAAGGTAAGGTGTACATTTTTACCATGAGTGACATCATTAATAGCAGGTGACACGTGCTCTTTAATTCTATGCAATAATCTATAGAGCAACATTTTCTCAATGGTTTTACACATGCAACTGGTCAGTGAGATGGAACGAAAAGCATCAGGTCAACTAGGTTTTGGTACTGGTACCGTGAGACTGCTTGACCATGAGATAGGCTGCAGCTGCGCAGTGACATAACTATAAACATCGATAATAAAACATCGCCAAACGTCTACCATTGTCACCTCAGATCATACACGCAGATATATAATATCCTCGCACATAAAAATATACCAGAGGTCAAAACTGTCCACATCAAGGAAGGGCAGAACAGTGAGTGAAGTCATCGCGATACGAAATGTGGCCACAAAATGCAAACGAAAACATATAAACATTGGTTCAACTCCTGGGTTTATGGTGTCCTGTCGAGTGCGTTTGAAAATGTGCTGCCAAGTATTCACTTTTCATTGTGAAAATATCACAAAACTCCGCTTGGACGTGGGCTTTCATAGACAAAAGTGCTTTTCCACATATGACAATCAGAAAAAGCACAGTGTTTGCAACAGAAGTTGAGCTTTCCCTACTGGGAAAGACTCGCAACGTTAGCCTGAACATACGTGAAAGACAAGCGGAGCGGAGAAGTCACTCACGTTATCCAAAGCTTCGTTTTGCAACTCTAGCAACCTCGGCCCTTTTGTATGAGGGTCCGCCTGCCTACCCTCCTTCCTGCTGAACACTCACACAAGTCAACAAAACATCTTTACGGGCTGGCTCTCCTCATATGTTAGCTGCTTAGTTTAGAAACTGTACTTGTGGTCGATGTCGAACCCATTGTTGAAGTGACGATGTATATTGAATTTTGTAACTAGCTCATCAAGGTTGTAACTTGCTTAACTAAATGAATTGCGGGGTTCAGTCCCTGAGCCCATCATGTGCCTCTGTAACTCTTTCCACTATCGCCCACAAGATGGGTATGGGGTGCATAATAAATGAACTAAACTAAATAACTAACAAACAGGCTGTGTAATAAATTATCCATACGCTTTTTGAGTGTATTTTCCATGCTACAATATTACCAACCGCCTCGCCTTTCATTGTATCTCGTATTGAACAATAATTTCCTGCCCGAAAATCTATACAAGAATGTAAAACTTCAAGTCTCTGTACTCTAATAAACCCAATGTACCTACTATCTTGTATATAAATAAATAAATAAATAAATAAATAAATAAATAAATAAATAAATAAATAAATAAATAAATCATAAAATTAGGTAAATAAGTATATAAAACTCATAAAAGAACATCAATTTAGACCCCGATTATAAGAATATGATCGATAAACATTAATTTCCTCAATATATATTACTTATATGAAACTCCCCATAAGTTGGTCTGAGAATAGAAATGAATAAAACGGGAATTACTTACAACTATAGAAAGAGAGAAAGCGAGAGGTTGAATGCGAGGAGAGGGCGTGATCCTTGCGGGGACAACACCCTGACGCATGCGGCCCTGTTGGGTGGGTGGGGCTCCCAGGGAGACACTGGTGGCCGACCGCCCCGCCAGGAGACACGGTCGGCCAGGGTGAGAGGGCGGGGGAGAAGATAGGCCCGCCAGGAGCATGGGACCGCACCCACGCATGCGGCATCGCCAGACATACAAGTGTATCTCTTTTATTTCATTTTAATACTTCTGCTTCAATAATTTGAAGTAAACGCAAAGTGCAATTGTGCTCCAGGGAGGAAGGAGAGTGGTGGGTGAAACAGAGCCCCGCCAGCCCCCAGGGAGGGTGCATATCCCGCGCTCTCCACCAGGTGGGGAGGACGCTGTATTTAATTATTACTCTCACAGAGGAATAAAAACACTACGAGCTTTAACGCTTCTCAGGGCCAAGGACAGCCATGCTGGCTCCTAGGAAGCCTACTAAACAAGACGTGCCAGAACATAATGTACAAAAGACGGCCGGCCTACAAGGGTGGTAGGCTGCGTAAGTTGCGCGTTCAATCCCTCCCTCTCCTTTTTCCTCCCTCACATTCTCTCCCCTCAGATCCCCACAGTCGAGGCCCAGAGCTCCGGGAGCGGTGAGGGCGGCGGGTTGTGGCCCGGCAGGGAGGTTAGCCTCGCCTTGGTTAAGTTATACTCTCCTCCTTCCCCTATAATCTTCTGGTGCTAGGGGTACAGGCACACAACTTGGGTTCACTCCCAGTGTTTGTTTATATAAGCACGTTGTAGTGATGATGAACTACATATACAATTTGTTTAGGTACTTCAACAGGTTATTTTGTATTATTTACAGGTAAGTACAACGAAGCCTGTATCGATTTTGGAGAGTTGAGTACAATCAAGGATGATAGTCACTTATTTTTTTAAATTTTGCCTCGAGTTTATTGAGCTACGTCAGTCGCCTGTGAGTGAACATACCGCCATTCAACGTGCTCAACATCCCAACAGGAAGAAAACCCGTTGGGTTATTCATCCTGGAAATTGTACCCATAGAACAGAGTTTTATCTGTCCATATAAGCAGCTCATCCTTCTAAAAGTAAAGAACTTATAGTAACTATTTGGTCGAAAGATATGTATTGTGGACCACCAGAAAATTTTCTTTTGTATTATGGAATTGAGACAAACCAGAAACCTTTTTACCCGCAACATAAATCTAAGACCTAACCTAACCTCTCCAAACAATCCTAAACCATATATATTATAACAATCATATATACTATATATATTAAACATATATGTGCTATACTAAGCCTAGGAATATATAAGTATGATTTTTAGCTTAATTTTTTTTCCGACTCTATCAAATAAATAATGTAAAAAGTGGTTTACTATTGTTCCATCACTAATTATTGGTACTGTCGACCCAATAGTTACTATAAGTACTATCAATTCAGGAGGATGAGTTGATATAAGGCAGAAAAATGTATGTATAGTATATATTTAGTACTGTAACTGAATGGCCGCGTCTGTGGTAGAAAATAAGCTAAAAAAAAGTCTTGCAGCCAGAAACAGCTGGGACCTACCTAACTGTCTCAAGTCAACAGTTTATTAAACAAAATATGGGATATTTGGCTATGCTTTTGGCCAAAATTTAACTTCTAATTAAATATTTTGAAGTTGTTTACGAACAGCTTTCCACACACTGAATATATTTAGTCAACTTTACACAAGCAGGAGGTGAAAACTTCTAAGAGTTGCTTAATAGCCGATCCTGAACCCAGTTATAGTAACCCCTAAGACTAGAAAGATCCTATTGGATGAGCCTGAATTTGCCTGACAGCTACCCTCTACGAGCAGGGTTGAGCCTCGTTGGCGCCCTGTCGGAGACATGAAATACTACTGGATGTAAAGTGGCCTCAAACTGCGATAGACGTGGATAACCAGTCACTCAGACACCGACAGAAATATTATTAGCTGTCTGAAACATTTCCTTATTTAGCTGCCAAACACAACAACTGTACCTGATACTCCACATCCATCCTCCAGACACTGCAATATGTTCCTGCTCCTCATTCGATAACCATTCTTCTAGAAGCTAGAAGTGTGGCTGTACGTCAGTGCAAGTTTAATTAACAAATTGTAGACGGTGGATATCATAACTGTCTCGAGGGTGGTAGTGCTGGAAAGGTTATCAGGTACACACAGTGGGTTCAGGATATGAATCCCTATGTTCTTGAGATAAACACTTTCACAATGAGCTCAAAAAGTGTAGGCCTAGAACTGATGAATTAGCCAACACATACATTATTGAAAGATGGCTTATAAGCAGCCTAGGTGCAGCAATATACTCCAAACAAAATAAACCCGATACGAATATAAATTTACACTAATTATTCCATTTATGATCATGGTATTATGCAGGAAGAGCAACAAATCCAAGGTCAGCAGACTTCTAGATATTACTACCATTAAGCTTAGGCTTGGCTGTAAACACCTCTGCCAGTTTGCATTACTTGCTGATGAAGATCTGACCAAATGTAGATTTTGTCAGGAAAACTATTCACTTTTTCTAGTTATTTAATGAAATGGGTAAACTTAATCACTAATATTCAAGAAATGTTTAAATGTTGTCACCACACAAAGTTGGTTGTGTATTCCATACTCATCCTGTGAGCGGTAGTTTATTGTGCACTCCCCCCCCCCCCATACCCTTCACAACATTCCTGTGTCCCGACTGGCCCTCAGGTGTGTTCCGAAAGGCCCTCGGGTGGGTCGTGACACACAGGTGTGTCGCGAAGGACCCCTCTGGTGGGCCCAGGCACACATGTGTGTTGCGAAGGGCCCTCAGGTGGGCGGAGGCACACCTGAGCCCACAAAAGCCAACACACTGGCAACACCGAGTGTCTCCATTCAGCTGTTGCTTGGGTCGGATGTGTTTGCCCGAGTGAGTTTACTCTAATACATGTTTTTTTTTTTAGTTTTAATTTTGTTATTTCTGAATTTAGTTTCCTTTGATTTTTTTTCCACTGACCTCAATCAGAAAGATATAATTACACAGGAAGGAAGGAAGGAATTGTCAGGAGAAAGCGCCAAAGCTATTACGACTGTGTAGCACTGGGAAAGGATCAGGATAAGGATTTGGGATGGGACGGGTGGAAAGGAATGGTGCCCAACCACTAATTGAACAGATAGCCACTTCTTTAACAGTCCAAATGCACCACATACAATAGGAAACAGCTTCAAGCTCTACACACCACAATATTGGAGGAAGCAGATGCTTTTTCACCAATAGGGTTATAAACCCAAGGACCCGCCTACCGTCCGAAGAACTAAAACTCGGATAGAAAAATCTTCACTAACAATGGGGTACCTTTAACAAGTCGCCAACTTCCTATCCACGTCGAGGCCGCGATGGAGATTGTTGTCTTGAGGTAAATCAGATAATACATTTGGGTTGAAATGCTGGAGGTACTCCCATTAGGAAACCATAACAGAAAATGGATATTTTACAGAAAACGTTAATTTAGCCTAAACTATTTATATTCAGAGCCCTTTTTTATTAAATATATATAATGATAGTTTTATTATTACATATTAATTCCTTGTGTCGGGGGACAGGCAGCCAGTGTATATATACATGTTAAGCTTACATCTAGGTCCCCCCCAGAGGTCGAACTACTGACCTTCCCCGGGATGCAACCCAACAACAAGCTAACTCCTGGGTATCTATACAGTATTTCTACTAGGTGAATAGGTGCATTAGGTGATAGTAATGCGCCCAAGCATTTCTGTCCCTTCCGCTATTAGTATGCATATTTATTGGATACGATATAAATTTGGATGACGTATTATGTAGTGAACCGAATAGCTGTCGAATAACATAATAAAGTCGAATAACAGCTGAAAGGTCCAGGGTTCTTTGCACACCGCCCCCATCCAGTGGGCAGCGGTGGATAGGTTACAATAACTGTAGGTAGTAACTGAGTGATTGTAACCTATCCACCGCTGCCCACTGGATGGGGGGCGGTGTGCAGGACAAACATAAATTGTGACACTAGCTCTCCACATATGTCAGTTGCTTAATTTAGAACCTGTACTTGAGGTCGATCTCGAACCCATTGTTGATGTGACGACTTATACTGAATTTTGTAACTAGCTCATCAAGATTGTAACTTGCTTAGCTAAATGAATTGTGGGGTTCAGTCCCTGAGCCCATTATGTGCCTCTGTAACCCTTTCCACTACCTCCCACAACATGGGTATGGGGTGCATAATAAATGAACTAAACTAAGTAACTGTTACTGAGATATGGTAGACATTTGTGCAACGTTTTCTTTCGTCTGATACCTCTGTTCACCTATCAGTAAATAGGTACACGGAAGTAAAGCAACTATTGTGGGTTGCATTCTGGGGAAAGTCAGTATAATTGACCTAGGGGAACCTCGATAATCACAACAGGCTTCTTATTACCAAATTCCATAAAGTTGTTTATAAGAGAATTTAAAAGTTGAAACGAATCATGTTTAAAATTAACGTAACAATATAATAAACTAAACAGCTAGATAAACATTTAACACAAAGGATGCAAATCACACCATCTGCCTTATTCCTGAAGTCGGGTATATTATAACAGAAATACAGGTAATTACCAAACACACAAGTTGCAATTAAAACAAATTGTAGAAAATATATTAATAATGTAGATCTTAAATGTACATCAGAAAAAAAATGGGTAAAAGTTTTTAAAATTGTTAGCGAGGTTCACCCTTAAATTTGATCGGACATTAGAGAAAACGTTACCTGTTAAATCTCCCTGACAGTTTGAGAGAACGAAGTAGGGCGGCTGGTGGAGCCTTATGGAGTGCTGTTGGTGAGGTGCGGTGCAGAGGAGCGGCGTGGAGGCCAGGAGGGCGTCACGTTAGCTAGGGGCGGGGATATATGGCCTACTGAGGCTGCTTGCTACCACAAGGTTAGACACCTTACGGTAGCCGAGTATGGGCTGCTGTTGGTGAGGTGCGCATGGAGGAGCGGCGTGGGGTCCTTGATGACTGACGTCACGTGTGGGCGGAGGCATGAATGACATCCGCGAGCACTCGCTCACGCTGAAAATTTAATCACGTGTTTCGATTCTTTGGTAATTAAGTTATTGTACCTGAATAATTATAGCACAAGTGCACCAACTTTATGCCTGGCTCGCTACTAACTAATATTATGGACACGGTCTAGAAACTGAGAGCAACGTACATGGCAGACTCATCACATTCTAACGGTTTCCAGTACGCTACCAGGAGTGCGGACCGCTGCCAGTGTCTCTCACTCCGTCGACACCCAAACATAGAGGAATGAAAAATATTTGCTGATTGATATCACTCATCAATACTATTTGAGCACACTGCTGTAGGTAGCCTATCCTTTACTTCTTTGTGCGCATTACTAAATCCAAACGGCTTAAGGCTTAAAATGAGAATATAACATACTCGTTTCTAAGGTTAGATTAATTTAACTATAATTGATTATAGTCAAATGGATCCCATTCATATAAATCTTCCTGTCCCTAATAATGCCTTGCTAAACTTGCAGTACAAATTTGTAATGAATATAATTTTGCGTTAAAAACAGTGATATTTTTAACGCAAAATTATACTGCCCAGGTACAACACCTACACCACCCAGGTACAGCACCTCTACACCACCCAGGTACAGCACCTCTACACCACCCAGGTACAGCACCTCTACACCACCCAGGTACAGCACCTCTACACCACCCAGGTACAGCACCTCTACACCACCCAGGTACAGCACCTCTACACCACCCAGGTACAGCACCTCTACACCACCCAGGTACAGCACCTCTACACCACCCGGGTACAGCACCTCTACACCACCCGGGTACAGCACCTCTACACCACCCAGGTACAGCACCTCTACACCACCCAGGTACAGCACCTCTACACCACCCAGGTACAACACCTCTACACCACCCAGGTACAACACCTACGCCACCCAGGTACAACACCTACACCACACAGGTACAACACCTCTACACCACCCAGGTACAACACCTACACCACCCAGGTACAACACCTCTACACCACCCAGGTACAGCACCTACACCACCCAGGTACAACACCTCTACACCACCCAGGTACAACACCTCTACACCACCCAGGTACAGCACCTCTACACCACCCAGGTACAACACCTACACCACCCAGGTACAACACCTCTACACCACCCAGGTACAGCACCTCTACACCACCCAGGTACAACACCTACACCACCCAGGTACAACACCTCTACACCACCCAGGTACAGCACCTCTACACCACCCAGGTACAGCACCTCTACACCACCCAGGTACAGCACCTCTACACCACCCAGGTACAGCACCTCTACACCACCCAGGTACAGCACCTCTACACCACCCAGGTACAGCACCTCTACACCACCCAGGTACAGCACCTCTACACCACCCAGGTACAGCACCTCTACACCACCCAGGTACAGCACCTCTACACCACCCAGGTACAACACCTCTACACCACCCAAGTACAACACCTACACCACCCAGGTACAACACCTACACCACCCAGGTACAGCACCTCTACACCACCCAGGTACAACACCTCTACACCACCCAGGTACAACACCTACACCACCCAGGTACAGCACCTCTACACCACCCAGGTACAGCACCTCTACACCACCCAGGTACAGCACCTACACCACCACCACGACTCAAGAACGAAAAAGGGTAACAAAAGTGAGCTATAATGAGTAAATTACAGGAAATCTGAAACAAAGAATCATAAAGACCCATCAAGAGTGTAATTAGACTGTCTGGCGAAGAACATGGGTGGAGTCTGCATGCTCCCAGAGGTGAAAATATGCAGATTTTTAAGAGATACAGTTTTTCAGGGAAGGAGATGTTATATGAAGGAAAAGGAAATTGTTTAGATCTCTCACAGGAAGTCCTTTTATATCTCCAACGATTCCTGGTCTCAGAGACCTCATTAGCAGTAAACACCTCTTCATGTATAGTCACTCAACATACTCATCGTGGCTTCTTCTGAGTTACACAGTAAACCAAGTTTTCCGTTACATAGCCATCCTTCAGCCAACCACCTTCTAGAGTGTGCCCCGACACCTCTGGTTTACAGTTACTCGAGAACCATCTACGTAACTTTGTTTTTATATTATTGCAATTTTCCTTCAACACGATTTTGCTCTTTTAAGTGGACAATTTTTCTTTCGTTATAAGCTTTCAAAAAGGAATCGCTGTCATTCACACAATGCAGGAACTCAATCAGTGTCGGGGACACCAAGTCCGACTTAGACTTACTGAAGGAGCAGAGTTCATCCCCCCCCCCTCGTTTAGGCCAACTACTGACCTCTCTTAGCATGCAGTCCATGATAATTGCCTTACTCCCGGGTGTCTAAATTTGCTGCTAGGTGAACAGAAGTACCAGGTGAAAGAAAAAATATTCACAGCCGATTCTCTCGTGCTCGGGGATTGAACCCGGATCCTTTAGGTCAGAGCCAAGTGCGTAGACCACTGTACTACTTGACCTATAAGACAGGTTTAGCCGGAAATATTCTATGGCGTATAATGGCGAGAATATATTTTCCCACAGTTATATTCCCTCATTGATGCCGCAGATACTTTCAGAAAGTTTCCAGCTAACACTAACAAACTTTACCACACAAAACACATTAAGAAGTCTTGCGTACTGGAAACTCTACCTCAGAAACAGCTTCAGAAGATGGTGGGGAATATAAATACAGCTTTAAAGACTCTTACACTGATGTATTTTTATTGTACACTTTGTCCTGTATTGAATAAATGTTTGGAATCTGAAAAACCAATGTGAGCAGTGTTGGCCTATCAGACTCCGGTGCGGCGAGGTGGTAAAGCAGACGGCTGACGGAGACGGGGACGTAGACGGTTGATGGGAACGGTGACGCAAACGGCTGACGGGGTAGATGATAGCTTCCCCGTCACTCCTGAGCCAAGTCACCATCTGAAGTTGTAGCCAACGTTGCCATCCTGGGGGCGCTTGCTAGGGTAGCTGTAGCTGTACTGTGGCCCGACAGATCGTTTATTGAGTTGACGGTGGTAAACGTAGTTTTGGTAGGGGAAGTTATATAAGCCATAGTGACGGTAGGGAAAGTAGTCGCCTGTGTGGTAGCCATAAGCAAAGTCTGGGTTTGCCGCTGCCTGGGCTGTGGGTTTAGCAGATCGTTTGCCTACGCCATGCACTTGCGGGAAGACGTAAGAGGTGGAGCCCCCGGGGTGCAGCGCCACCCCCTTGCCGTCCTCGGGCTTGGTGCGGAGCTGTTTATATTGGTAGGGGTAGAAAGGGTAGTAACGGTATGGGTGGTAGTGTCGTGACATCTCCCGCAGCACCCAGGGTCGATTTACGTCATTTTCCTCCACCTTCTCCGTTATATGAGAGCGGGACAGGTCTCCCATGATCCAAGGGCGAGGTATCTCCTCCTTCAGCACTAGAGGACGACGAGAAAAGTCCCCTAGGACCCAAGGGCGGGTCATCTCCTCCTTCACTAAGGGAGAATGACGAGATAGATCCCCCAGGATCCATGGACTGGGTACCTCCCCCTTCACTACTAGAGAAGGACGGGACGGATCTCCCAGGATCCAGGGGCGGGGCAGATCCCTCAGCACCACAGGTGATATTGGCTCCCTCTCCACCACAGGGTGCTGCTCCTGTGCAAGCACCGCCGCCACCAGGCACGCTACAACAGCCACCTGCAGAGCAACAAGCAATTGAGAGCAATACAGCAGAGCCGCGCAGGACTTCACAAAGTTTGGTTTATCCAGCACTTGCTACAATGCTGCGTTATAAGATAGAGTTGTAAAATCTTTAAGAACGATCATTTGCAATTCTTAGAAATTAATCACTGACTCAATTTTATTAAAATGTTGGTACTTATATTTTTCTAAAATTAAAGCACTATATTCAAATTAAGAGAAATAACTTTTTACACCTGTTAGAGTACAATTACATCCACACTCCCTCACACCCCTCCCCAACATGCCTACTGTATATGCTGCAACTCACCGCTATTCCCATGACTGCTCCTCACCCGCTTTGTGTGCTCACCAAAGACTCCTGCCGAAGTCACTGAAGAGGACCCGGCTTCACCTGGATTATATACGCTGGCCTGACCTTCGTGCTCTCCCATCTCCGGCTCCCACCAGCTACAGCCCAAGGTTTTACACCAGCATAATTATCGTTTTGTGATGTTCTCTGTGTTCGGGCGTGGTAAAAACGCTAAAAAGAAGACTCCGCCACCGCCATGGGTCACTGCCTTCCTGCTGCATCTTGCTACCTCTACTCTCCTTCCCTGCTGCTACTACCTCTTAAGTCTTCTTGCTACGTCCTTAAAACTCATTATACGATTTTTAATAAGGTTTTTAATAATAATTCGAATAGTTGTATTGTTTTTAAAAGTTGTGTACAATTTATCTTCCGAAACGAAGGAAATATCTAATAGTTATATAATAAAATTGCAGACATTGTTGTAGCCTATTTTGAAAATTGTTGGTAACATCCACTAGGTACCATTGATTATATATTATTCAAAATCCATTGTTTTCTGGTTTAGAATTGAGAAAAATGAATATCATCGGACAGTTGATAAAGGAAGGATAAATTCCGGTTGAACTTCTATTGATGCAGTCTTTAAATTTGAAATGAAAACACTAACTACTAGAATCGTAGAAAACAGCAGTGGTTATCGTGCTTTAGCCGCCTGGAGGTCGGGGAAATATTAGTAGTTTTCTTTTTTTTCAGGAATTGGCAGTCTTGATGTTCACTAAAATTTGAAAATCTAATCTTCATTTATATGAAGACTAGATTTCATTAATAAACTTTATGGGTATTTTTAATTCTACATTAAAACAGAATCCATTGTAATATGAGTATATAGAAAATATGATTTGTTGTGGCAATTCTGTTATTCTCCACGAACGTAAACAATGTTGGCAGAGTTTAGTTTAATTAGTTCAGTGGGGACAAGTTTTGTAATAATAGGTATTTGTATGGTCAGTACAGTAACCGGACCAGGCAATGTGATGTAGTCATTGCGCGAATTCGCCTTGGCTATAGACACATCTGGCAGGTTAGTGAGGTTGAGCCACTACCAGAATATTCAGATTGTAAACTCTGTGATAAACCTTTAATGCATTCACTAGAACACTATATTGATGAATGTGAAACCGTAGAGGACTTTAGATCTCCTGGCCTCTTGTACCACCAACTGTGTAACTATTTTATTGACTCAGGTGTTCTGGACGACATCCTAACAATTTACCCAAAATTTGCTTGTCCATTTTAAAGAATGAAGAACAATTTTTATTTATATTACTTCTAAGCTGCATCACTTATGAACCCATCCCTGCCCTTGGGTGGCAGTGCACAATAGAAAGTTGTTTTCACATATCCATACATTAAAACATTGATTGTAACCATGATATATATGTGCTTCAGCCTACAGTTTAGACCTATTGTCTTATGTATGACCCTCTGTCCTGCGTGACAGTGAATACTAGCATTATCCTCAATTTAATAAGACTATCAAAATCCTCAGATTAGGCAAAATTGTAATTAATTTTGTCAATAAAGATGTTAATAATAAAAGTGGGCGGTGGTGGAGCCTAGTCATTTTGTGGGTGAAGGTGGTGCTCATACCCCACTCTGTGGCCGGTGGTGGACACCATACCCATCCTGTGGGCGGCCGTGGACCCCACATCCATCCTTTGTGTAGTGTGAATCAGAAGTTAAAATTATTTAACTATATTTATCTTTATTAGGCTACATATAATAATTTTGGTATATAAATCAAACAAGATAAACTAAGATAACAAATTCAAAAGCAATATACATTTACTGTATTTCAAATTATGAAATGTGGAGATTTGCTAACCTGTCAGCTGTTTTACTACGTAGAATATTGTAGTTTGCCATTACACCAGCAGGAGCCTTCCTGCTGGTGGTAGATGGCAATGATACCTGGTACCGGCAAGAATGTGTACACCGACAGCTGAACCACATTTATCGATGTATATATAATGAGAGTATACGTTAGTCCTGGACTATGCTCTGGATTAAAGTATACTTACTGGTTGGTCAGTAAGTTCTTATTGACTTCATAACCCTCCAGAGTTAGGCCTGATAGACCTGAAGCCTATCAATACCAACACCATACTAATCAGCCTATCAATTACCATACTAATACAGTACTTGGTAAATGATCAGAGGAAAACACTCTGTCATAAGTGTCCGTTGTAGGGAGATGATGAACCGGGATAATGGTATATTTGAGGCCATCTGAATGAAAGCCTATTTTATTATAATCTACGACTGTTAATGTGGGTATTATTTACTCATACATCGTTAGTCAGATGAATTATAGATAGGACTAACTGGCTTCTAAGGAAGGCAGACCCTATTCTCACAGTCAACAAAATACTGGCATTGTGTTTTGTTATGTAGAAATAGCTAATTCTTAGAATCCTTGTTAATCAATTTTAGAATGTTATTTATTATGTACCCCATACCCATCCTGTGAGTGGCAACGAGAAAGATTACAGAGGTAATCTGTAGGCGCAAAGATTAGGTAATCTTAAATGAGGTAAATGGGCGCGAAAACGGAACCCTAATTTTTTTTTGGCTAAACAAGTTCCAGTCTTGAAAACACAGATACTAATTTTAATGTATATATCAGCATTACGTTCGATAATTGGACCACAACAACTTCTAAACTAAGCAACTTACATTTGCGGTGAACTAATTACATATAATTTAATTTGCTTATGATACCCCGGCATGGGGGGGGGGGGGCTATGGAAGTTTACACTGACTTGCCTGCATAACCTGCTGTTGTTTACCTCTTACCTAAATTCTCAGTAACAATGTACACTTCAATTACTATTTTGCCAAACACTTTACCTACTTCACTTAGGAAACTAATGCCTCTATTGTCTTTACATTTACTACAGTCACAGTTGTACTGTACAGTATAAATCTGTGAAGGTACAGTCACGGCTCTTGCAGTCCTCTGGCACAGAGCCATCTTCACCCACTTCTCTTTACTTTAATAATATTTTCTGCGTCGGTGCCTGAAGCTTTTCCATACTTCAGGTGTACTCTGATGTACTTACTTTTCTTTTCCTGAAAAGTCAACGTGTGATATTCTATTTTGCTCTGTTGCCACACTTACGAAACCTATCCTGCATTTAATAAGAACAACTTGCATTGTTCTCATCAATTAAATCCTTCGGATTGGCGGAGAAGAGCAAAGAAGGAGGGAGAGGGAGAAAAGGGAGAAAGGGAGTGAAAGGGGAGAAAGGGAGAGAGTGGGGAGGAGGAAAGGGCTGGATGGGGGAGAGAAGTGAGGAGAGAGAAGACGGGTAATGAGAGGAATGGTCGGCGAGGTGGGATAGTGGGGAAGGGAAGTGTGGTGAGAGAGAGGGGTGGGGAGATGGGGCAGGGGGAAGAGAAACCCGGGTACCGCCGGATACCCCATCTAGTTATGCATAAAAGTGGGAACATCTCGTGTGAAACAAAAGCCTCCTACTTCATCAAGACTATATAAGCACTTTCCAAATTCCTGAAAATTTGGTCATCAACGTCTTCCCGCTCCTTCCAGAGTGTAGCCTGATCATCTTCTTGTCTGGAGTTGGAGGGAAGGACGTGAGAGAGTGTTCCAGGCCGCGGGACACAGACGGAACCTGTGGAACATTTTCGTGCAGCAAAAAGCGTTTAGAAAGGTGCCATCATTCAGGAAGACTTCAACATTTATGAAGGCGTCAACATTCAGGAAGGTGACAGCATTCAGGGAGCTTATAGAAAACAGTTAAAGAAAAAGTCAACCTATAGTGTACATACACTGAGAACTGGAGAGTACCTCAGGGTGTACATACACTGACAACTGGAGAGTACCTCAGGGTGTACATACACTGAGAACTGGAGAGTACCTCAGGGTGTACATACATTGAGAACTGGAGAGTACCTCAGGGTGTACATACATTGAGAACTGGAGAGTACCTCAGGGTGTACATACACTGAGAACTGGAGAGTACCTCAGGGTGTACATACATTGAGAACTGGAGAGTACCTCAGGGTGTACATACATTGAGAACTGGAGAGTACCTCAGGGTGTACATACACTGAGAACTGGAGAGTACCTCAGGGTGTACATACATTGAGAACTGGAGAGTACCTCAGGGTGTACATACATTGAGAACTGGAGAGTACCTCAGGGTGTACATACACTGAGAACTGGAGAGTACCTCAGGGTGTACATACATTGAGAACTGGAGAGTACCTCAGGGTGTACATACATTGAGAACTGGAGAGTACCTCAGGGTGTACATACATTGAGAACTGGAGAGTACCTCAGGGTGTACATACACTGAGAACTGGAGAGTACCTTAGGGTGTACATACACTGAGAACTGGAGAGTACCTCAGGGTGTACATACACTGAGAACTGGAGAGTACCTCAGGGTGTACATTCATTGAGAACTGGAGAGTACCTCAGGGTGTACATACACTGAGAACTGGAGAGTACCTCAGGGTGTACATACACTGAGAACTGGAGAGTACCTCAGGGTGTACATACATTGAGAACTGGAGAGTACCTCAGGGTGTACATACACTGAGAACTGGAGAGTACCTTAGGGTGTACATACACTGAGAACTGGAGAGTACCTCAGGGTGTACATACACTGAGAACTGGAGAGTACCTCAGGGTGTACATACACTGAGAACTGGAGAGTACCTCAGGGTGTACATACACTGAGAACTGGAGAGTACCTCAGGGTGTACATACATTGAGAACTGGAGAGTACCTCAGGGTGTACATACATTGAGAACTGGAGAGTACCTCAGGGTGTACATACATTGAGAACTGGAGAGTACCTCAGGGTGTACATACACTGAGAACTGGAGAGTACCTTAGGGTGTACATACACTGAGAACTGGAGAGTACCTCAGGGTGTACATACACTGAGAACTGGAGAGTACCTCAGGGTGTACATTCATTGAGAACTGGAGAGTACCTCAGGGTGTACATACATTGAGAACTGGAGAGTACCTCAGGGTGTACATACATTGAGAACTGGAGAGTACCTCAGGGTGTACATACACTGAGAACTGGAGAGTACCTCAGGGTGTACATACACTGAGAACTGGAGAGTACCTCAGGGTGTACATACACTGAGAACTGGAGAGTACCTCAGGGTGTACATACACTGAGAACTGGAGAGTACCTCAGGGTGTACATACACTGACAACTGGAGAGTACCTCAGGGTGTACATACACTGAGAACTGGAGAGTACCTCAGGGTGTACATACACTGATAACTGGAGAGTACCTCAGGGTGTACATACACTGACAACTGGAGAGTACCTCAGGGTGTACATACACTGAGAACTGGAGAGTACCTCAGGGTGTACATACACTGAGAACTGGAGAGTACCTCAGGGTGTACATACACTGAGAACTGGAGAGTACCTCAGGGTGTACATACACTGACAACTGGAGAGTACCTCAGGGTGTACATACACTGAGAACTGGAGAGTACCTCAGGGTGTACATACACTGACAACTGAAGAGTACCTCAGGGTGTACATACACTGAGAACTGGAGAGTACCTCAGGGTGTACATACACTGACAACTGGAGAGTACCTCAGGGTGTACATACACTGAGAACTGGAGAGTACCTCAGGGTGTACATACACTGACAACTGGAGAGTACCTCAGGGTGTACATACACTGACAACTGGAGAGTACCTCAGGGTGTACATACACTGACAACTGGAGAGTACCTCAGGGTACACATATCCCACAGGTGTGTGTAGGAGCCCCAGGCGGCACCACGCAGTAGCTCACATTCTTCACCCACACCTCCCGAGAGATAATAAATTATCGACGTTTGGAATTCAAATTCATATTCAAAACCTTTATTCATAAATGGTTGTACCATTATGCTTGAGGTAGTTTACACAAATGTGCAGCACATTATGCAAGAAAAAGTCAGAATAACAAGCACAACACGTAATCATTATAAACATATTGCCGGAACAACCGTGGACATTTTTAAGAGGAAACTAGATTTATTCCTCCAAGGAGTGCCGGACCAACCGGGCTGTGGTGGGTATGTGGGCCTGCGGGCCGCTCCAAGCAAGAGCCTGGTGGACCAAACTCTCACAAGTCAAGCCTGGCCTCGGGCCGGGCTTGGGGAGTAGAAGAACTCCCAGAACCCCATCAACCAGGTATCAACCAGGTATATTCACTTGGGTAATGAAAGAACTATTATACGCCGCCAGATGTTTAAACATAGGGAAGACATCCTGTCTGCTGCACAAGAACTCTAAGACGTGTGTGTGTAAACCAAGTTTAGTCTTTGTTTACCATCAAATTCTGAAATGTTCTATTGTGTTGAAGTCGCCGTTAATAATTACAGGAACTTCTCAAGAAGGGGACACCAAAGGTGAGGGAAAGGGAGGGGGTGAGGGAAGGGGAGGGGTGAGGGAAGGGGAGGGGTGAGGGAAGGGGGAAGTGAGGGAAGGAGGAGTGGAGAGGGACAGTGAAGTCTTTGTGATGGTGTAGAGACGTGAAACTGCTTGGTTTTGAGAGACTTTTTTTGGGCAAGAGAACATGGAATCTGTAGTGAGCTCTGCGAGCTAAAGGTAAACCCTTACTCGCCGCAGCACAGAGAGGATCTTGTTTGAACAGTCATATGATAACAAACTAGAGAAACTGGTGAACGTTCTTCGTTGTATCTTGGCATTAAAGCCGTCTATAGATGGTAAGAGCTGGATGGCTGAGACTTGCACCACTGCTGCCCGGACACACTGGGAGATCCCTTCCATAGTTTCCTTTGTCCTGGCCTATATCGTGGCCATATTTCTCAGTGGTTATTCCAAGATTTACTCGTTTCAGTGTGTGCACATGCTCTGTTCTTACAATGTATTTTTGTATCCTTTTTTTAAGTTCCTGAGTTTAATTAGACGTAGTAGCAGCCCAGGATGGATACCAGAACGAATCTTGAGTCTCTGGGAATGTAATTTTTGCCAATGATAATAATTCTTGTATAAAATTTGTGTGGATCCCATCCCATGTTGGAGTTGAAAAACATGACTTTGTAGATCAATTGGCCAATGAGGCTTGCAGGAAAGAAAACATTGATTATGATTTTGGACTATCTAATGCAGTTATTAGAAACATACAAATTAAAGAAATTAATTCAGATTTAGAAGAACTAAGAAATGCACAGAGACCTGAAAGCTGCAGTATTAAAAGTTATGACAAGTTCTGTAATAATAGGTATTTGTATGGTCAGCACAGTAACCGGACCAGGCAATGTGATGTAGTAATTGCGCGAATTCGCCTTGGCTATAGACACATCTGGCAGGTTAGTGAGGCTGAGCCACTACCAGAATATTCAGATTGTAAACTCTGTGATAAACCTTTAATGCATTCACTAGAACACTATATTGATGAATGTGAAACCGTAAAGGACTTTAGACCTCCTGGCCTATTGTACCACCAACTGTGTAACTATTTTATTGACTCAGGTGTTCTGGACGACATCCTAACAATTTACCCAAAATTTGCTTGTCCATTTTAAAGAATGAAGAACAATTTCTACTTATATTCTAAGCTGTATCACTTATGAACCCATCCCTGCACTTGTGTGGCAGTGCACAATAGAAAGTTGTTTTCACATATCCACACATTAAAACATTGATTGTAACCGTGATATATATGTGCTTCAGCCTACAGTTTAGGCCTATTGTCTTATGTATGACCCTCTGTCCTGCGTGACAGTGAATACTAGCATTAACCTCAATTTAATAAGACTATCAAAATCCTCAGATTAGGCAAAATTGTAATTAATTTTGTCAATAAAGATGTTAATAATAATAATAATTTTACTAACCTTTGGTTGGTTCATTACTTCACGATGACTAGTTTTTATCAAGACCCGAGCGACATCATTAGGGATGTTATTGCCACATCTCTCCATAACATAATAAGAGAACATAGAAAACTGCAGATGGCTTATTAACGCATGAGAGGCAGCTGCTATTTATGTCTAATCAGTGACGCTCATATGTCTAACCTACGCGTGAAACAAGCTAGCGACCCATCGTCTGTTATGTCACCTGGCAACATGTCCCATTAACCAACAACCCAATTTAAAAATAAGCATTTACCCAGATCTGTTCCGAATCAAAACTTATCTAGTTTGTATCCATTATTAACTTCGTGTTCAGTTTTGTAATAATATTTTAAGACCCTATTAATACCCATCTTGTTTCCCCTGTCATCAACCTACACCCTTCAGTTACCCACCACTTATGACCAAGCCGGTAACATACGCAGACACCACGACACAGGGAACAGTATCACAAACAGCCACAAAAACACTTCTAAAAGAGTGATCGAACCAGCACGCCGTTTGGAAGCCTAACAAGGTGATATTCGCACCGGCGCTCTTCGGAAACAGCACGTGCGCTGTCCGGAAACAGCACGTGCGCTGTCCGGAAACAGCACGTGCGCTGTCCGGAAACAGCACGGGCGCTGTCCGGAAACAGCACGTGCGCTGTCCGGAAACACCACGGGCGCTGTCCGGAAACAGCACGGGCGCTGTCCGGAAACAGCACGGGCGCTGTCCGGAAACAGCACGGGCGCTGTCCGGAAACAGCACGTGCGCTGTCCGGAAACAGCACGTGCGCTGTCCGGAAACAGCACGGGCGCCATTCAGAAGCACAGCACGTGCTCCGTTCGGAAGCATGGCACGGGCGCCTTTCTCGCCTAAATATCAGAGTTGGCAAGGAAGGCAGTCTGGGGCCTGGCTATTCAAGGCTTATCAAGAGACCTCACTCACCACCTCCTCTTGTTCCTGAGGGCATGGAACAGAATGTCTACCTGCCTACCTCTTTGTCTCTATCTGTCTGTCTGTCTATCTGTCTGTCTGTCTGTCTGTCTATGAATTTCTCGTGAAAATCTAGAAGTCACGAGTAAGAGACTAAGCATGATCTATTGCTATGATAATTGCTATGATAAGTGTGTGAATTCACCTAGTATTCACCTAGTTGTGCTTGCGGGGGTTGAGCTCTGCTCTTTCGGCCCGCCTCTCAACTGTCAATCAACTGTTACTAACTACTATTTTTTTTCCCACACAACACACACACACACACACATACGCACACACCAGGAAGCAGCCCGTGACAGCTGACTAACTCCCAGGCACCTATTTACTGCTAGGTAACAGGGGTATAGGGTGAAAGAAACTCTGCCCATCGTTTCTCCCCGGCGCCCGGGATCGAACCCGGGATCACAGGAACACGTGTCCAGCGTGCTGTCCGCTCGGCTACGGGCTGGCTCTTTGTGTGTGTGTGTGTGTTAAGTGTGGAGCGTGTGTGTGTGTGTGTGTGTGTGTGTGTGTGTGTGTGTGTGTGTGTGTGTGTGTGTGTGTGTGTGTGTGTGTGTGTGTGTGTGTGTGTGTGTGTGTGTGTGTGTGTGTGTGTTAAGTGTGGAGCGTGTGTACTCACCTAGTTGTACTCACCTAGTTGTGTTTGCGGGGGTTGAGCTCTGGCTCTTTGGTCCCGCCTCTCAACCGTCAATCAACAGGTGTACAGATTCCTGAGCCTATCGGGCTCTGTCATATCTACACTTGAAACTGTGTATGGAGTCAGCCTCCACCACATCACTTCCTAATGCATTCCATTTGTCAACCACTCTGACACTAAAAAAGTTCTTTCTAATATCTCTGTGGCTCATTTGGGCACTCAGTTTCCACCTGTGTCCCCTTGTGCGTGTTCCCCTTGTGTTAAATAGACTGTCTTTATCTACCCTATCAATCCCCTTCAGAATCTTGAATGTGGTGATCATGTCCCCCCTAACTCTTCTGTCTTCCAGCGAAGTGAGGTTTAATTCCCGTAGTCTCTCCTCGTAGCTCATACCTCTCAGCTCGGGTACTAGTCTGGTGGCAAACCTTTGAACCTTTTCCAGTTTAGTCTTATCCTTGACTAGATATGGACGCCATGCTGGGGCTGCATACTCCAGGATTGGCCTGACATATGTGGTATACAAAGTTCTGAATGATTCTTTACACAAGTTTCTGAATGCCGTTCGTATGTTTTCCAGCCTGGCATATGCCGCTGATGTTATCCGCTTGATATGTGCTGCAGGAGACAGGTCTGGCGTGATATCAACCCCCAAGTCTTTTTCCTTCTCTGACTCCTGAAGAATTTCCTCTCCCAGATGATACCTTGTATCTGGCCTCCTGCTCCCTACACCTATCTTCATTACATTACATTTGGTTGGGTTAAACTCTAACAACCATTTGTTCGACCATTCCTTCAGCTTGTCTAGGTCTTCTTGAAGCCTCAAACAGTCCTCTTCTGTTTTAATCCTTCTCATAATTTTAGCATCGTCCGCAAACATTGAGAGAAATGAATCGATACCCTCCGGGAGATCATTTACATATATCAGAAACAAAATAGGACCGAGTACAGAGCCCTGTGGGACTCCACTGGTGACTTCACGCCAATCGGAGGTCTCACCCCTCACCGTAACTCTCTGCTTCCTATTGCATAGATACTCCCTTATCCACTGGAGCACCTTACCAGCTACACCTGCCTGTCTCTCCAGCTTATGTACCAGCCTCTTATGCGGTACTGTGTCAAAGGCTTTCCGACAATCCAAGAAAATGCAGTCCGCCCAGCCCTCTCTTTCTTGCTTAATCTGTGTCACCTGATCGTAGAATTCTATCAAGCCTGTAAGGCAAGATTTACCCTCCCTGAATCCATGTTGGCGATTTGTCACGAAGTCCCTTCTCTCCAGATGTGTTACCAGGTTTTTTCTCACGATCTTCTCCATCACCTTGCATGGTATACAAGTCAAGGACACTGGCCTGTAGTTCAGTGCCTCTTGTCTGTCGCCCTTTTTGTATATTGGGACCACATTCGCCGTCTTCCATATTTCTGGTAGGTCTCCCGTCTCTAGTGACTTACTATACACTATGGAGAGTGGCAGGCAAAGTGCCTCTGCACACTCTTTCAGTACCCATGGTGAGATCCCATCTGGACCAACAGCCTTTCTAACATCCAGATCCAGCAGGTGTCTCTTGACCTCCTCTCTCGTAATTTCGAACTCCTCCAAGGCCGCCTGGTTTACCTCCCTTTCTCCTAGCACAGTGACCTCACCTTGTTTTATTGTGAAGACCTCCTGGAACCTCTTGTTGAGTTCCTCACACACCTCTCTGTCATTCTCTGTATACCTGTCCTCGCCTGTTCTAAGTTTCAATACCTGTTCTTTCACTGTTGTTTTCCTTCTGCTGTGACTGTGGAGTAGCTTTGGTTCGGTCTTGGCTTTGTTTGCTATATCATTTTCAAAATTTTTCTCTGCTTCTCTTCTCACCCTGACGTACTCATTCCTGGTTCTCTGGTATCTCTCTCTGCTTTCTGGTGTTCTGTTATTCCGGAAGTTCCTCCATGCCTTTTTGTTCAGTTTCTTCGCTTCCATACATGCCCTATTATACCATGGATTCTTCTGTTGCTTCTCGGATTTTTCCCTTTGGGCCGGGATGAACCTGTTTACTGCCTCCTGACACTTTTGGGTAACATAGTCCATCATACCCTGTACAGACTTGTCTCTGAGGTCTGTGTCCCAAGGTATTTCACTTAGGAAACTTCTCATCTGTTCATAATTCCCCTTTCGGTATGCCAGCCTTTTGATTCCTAGTTCTTTTTGGGGGGAGATAAGTCCTAGCTCTACCAGGTACTCAAAGTTCAATACACTGTGGTCACTCATTCCCAAGGGCGCTTCCATCTTAACTTCCCTTATATCCCATTCATTTAGGGTAAATATCAAATCAAGCATGGCTGGTTCATCTTCTCCTCTCATTCTTGTTGGCTCTTTGGTATGCTGGCTTAGAAAGTTCCTTGTTGCCACGTCCAGCAGCTTAGCTCTCCATGTTTCTGGTCCTCCATGCGGGTCTCTGTTCTTCCAATCTATCTTCCCATGGTTGAAGTCTCCCATAATTAGTAGTCCAGATCCATTCCTGCTAGCAACAGAAGCTGCTCTTTCTATTATGTTAATGGTGGCCATGTTGTTTCTATCATATTCCTGTCTAGGTCTTCTGTCATTTGGTGGTAGAATATATATGACTGCGACTATAATTTTTTTCCCTCCATTTGTTACAGTACCTGCTATGTAGTCACTGAAACCTTCGCAGCCCTGAATATCCATCTCCTCAAAATCCCAGCCTTGTCTTACCAGCAGAGCTACACCACCCCCACCTCTTCCTTCCCTCTCTTTCCTCATAACATAATAGTCCTGTGGGAACACTGCATTTGTTATCGTTTTCGTGATCTTTGTTTCTGTGAGGGCTATTATGTCTGGGTTTTCCTCTAGTACCAGTTCTCCAAGCTCATTTGCTTTATTTGTAATTCCATCTATGTTTGTGTACATCGCTTTGAGGCTCACTTTCTTCTGTCCCTTCTCAAATCGCCTCCTTGGTGAGTGTTCTGCTGGTGGGGGAGGCTGTTCCATGGGTGTGAGGATCTGTGAGGTGGATAACAGGGTCTCAGAGGATACTGGGATGAGGGGCGGGGGATCCAGTGAAGGGGGAGGGACAGGGAGGGTATGGGGTGAAAGGGGAGGGAGGACGGGAAGGAAAGGGGGGGAGGGAGGACTCGGGAGGAGGGGAGGGGTAGAAGGGTGGGGATTGGGTGTGGGGGGAGGGAGATTTTGCTGAACATTTGAGTGGGGGCAGGGAGGGTTTGGGGTAGGGGGGTTTTCTATGCAGTGGAGGGAGGCGGGGTTGTCCTCCCTTCTGGTGTTACTGGGTAGCTGGTTGTGGGTTCCCCCCTCGCCTCTGGGGGTGTTGGGTTGGGAGCTGTGACTTCCTGGTTTTCCCCTCTCGCCCTGCGCCTCTTCCTCTTCCTGTGTGTGTGTGTGTGTGTGTGTGTGTGTGTGTGTGTGTGTGTGTGTGTGTGTGTGTGTGTATGTGTGTGTGTGTGTGTGTGTGTGTGGAGCGTGTGTGTGTGTGTGTGTGTGTGTGTGTGTGTGTGTGTGTGTGTGTGTGTGTGTGTGTGTGTGTGTGTGTTAAGTGTGGAGCGTGTGTGTGTATGTGTGTGTGTGTGTGTGTGTGTGTGTGTGTGTGTGTGTGTGTGTGTGTGTGTGTGTGTGTGTGTGTGTGTGTGTGTGTGTGTGTGTGTTAAGTGTGGAGCGTGTGTGTGTGTGTTAAGTGTGGAGCGTGTGTGTGTGTGTGTGTGTGTGTGTGTGTGTGTGTGTGTGTGTGTGTGTGTGTGTGTGTGTGTGTGTGTTAAGTGTGGAGAGTGTGTGTGTGTGTGTGTGTGTGTGTGTGTGTGTGTGTGTGTGTTAAGTGTGGAGCGTGTGTGTGTGTGTGTGTGTGTGTGTTAAGTGTGGAGTGTGTGTGTGTGTGTGTGTGTGTGTGTGTGTGTGTGTGTGTGTGTGTGTGTGTGTGTGTGTGTGTGTGTGTGTGTGTGTGTGTGTGTTAAGTGTGGAGCGTGTGTGTGTGTGTGTGTGTGTGTGTGTGTGTGTGTGTGTGTGTGTGTGTGTGTGTGTGTGTGTGTGTGTGTGTGTGTGTGTGTGTGTGTGTGTGTGTGTGTGTGTATGTGTACATGTGTGTGGAGAGGGTGGGTGGGTGGGTTGGAGGAGGGTTAGGGAGTCAGGACCTCGTAATACATGCACCAGACTTATTCTTGGTTACGGATGAATCATTTAATGATATGAAGAGGCCGCCCGCCCTCTCTCACGTAGACATGTAAGCAGTGGAGGTATTTTCGGGAAGGAAAGACGTTGCCGGTACCCTTTAAGACTGCTACAAGCTTTACTAGTGGGACCTACACAGCTCGACATGGTTTTTTGTGGTACCCTCGTCATCATTTCCGTCCAGGGCCAAAATCTGTTGGATGTGTACATATTTAGGCTGCACACTGCGTAGAAATGGCTGTTTTCATCTTAGATGCTTCACTCCGGCCTGGATGAGAGATGATCCTGTTTTTTTATGGGAATGACCGTTCCGTTCTTGAAACGTATAGGTCAAGATCGCATTTAGGTAGGTCATAGTGTGGCTGGCGAGGTTGGGACTACACTGCAGGTACACTGCAGGTACACTGCAGGTACACTGGTCTATGATCAAGGAACTGTTTGGCCGGTCAACCCAGGCTAAACACACTCGCACACTGGATACTCAATTTTCACTACAATTATGATATGAAAAATGAGAGAACAGATTTATTATGAAAACTAAGGACACAAAGCTGCGGAAGAAACTTTAGAATGTTCACTTTTTGCAAAGAGAGAGAGTAGTAGACTGTTGGAACAAGTTAAGTGAGAAGGTGGAGGATGTCAAAAGGATCGGTAGTTTCAAGACGTCAAATGACAAAGAGTACCAGGAACACGGGACCCCACAAACATAGCTCTCATCCTGTAACTACACTTAGGAAATTAAACACACACACACACACACACACACACACACACACACACACACACACACACACACACACACACACACACACACACACACACACACACACACACACACACACACACCAAGCTTAGACAATATTCATACCGAAAGTGTAAATCCAAATCATGTTTCACTGGGTCCCACTTATTACCAGGTAGTTTTCAATTACTTCACCTTGATCCACACCACAACAGCGGTCACAGAAGGTGCCCGAAGGACTACAAAGAGCTACCATAAAACTCGGGATTGCCCTAAGGCGATACAGTGGTACAGAGAGAGAGAGAGAGAGAGAGAGAGAGAGAGAGAGAGAGAGAGAGAGAGAGAGAGAGAGAGAGAGAGAGAGAGAGAGAGAGAGAGAGAGAGAGAGAGAGAGGGAGAGAGAGAGAGAGAGAGAGAGAGAGAGAGAGAGAGAGAGAGAGAGAGAGAGAGAGAGAGAGAGAGAGAGAGAGAGAGAGAGAGAGAGAGAGAGAGAGAGAGAGAGAGAGAGAGAGAGAGAGAGAGAGAGAGAGAGAGAGAGAGAGAGAGAGAGAGAGAGAGAGAGAGAGAGAGAGAGAGAGAGAGAGAGAGAGAGAGAGAGAGAGAGAGAGAGAGAGAGAGAGGAGAGAGAGAGAGAGAGGAGAGAGAGAGAGAGAGGAGAGAGAGAGAGAGAGAGAGAGAGAGAGAGAGAGAGAGGAGAGAGAGAGAGAGAGGAGAGAGAGAGAGAGAGAGAGAGAGAGAGAGAGAGAGAGAGAGAGAGAGAGAGAGAGAGAGAGAGAGAGAGAGAGAGAGAGAGAGAGAGAGAGAGAGAGAGAGAGAGAGAGAGAGAGAGAGAGAGAGAGAGAGAGAGAGAGAGAGAGAGAGAGAGAGGAGAGAGAGAGAGAGAGAGAGAGAGAGAGAGAGAGAGAGGAGAGAGAGAGAGAGAGAGAGAGAGGAGAGAGAGAGAGAGAGAGAGAGAGAGAGAGAGAGAGAGAGAGAGAGAGAGAGAGAGAGAGAGAGAGAGAGAGAGAGAGAGAGAGAGAGAGAGAGAGAGAGAGAGAGAGAGGAGAGAGAGAGAGAGAGAGAGAGAGAGAGAGAGAGAGAGAGAGAGAGAGAGAGAGAGAGAGAGAGAGAGAGAGAGAGAGAGAGAGAGAGAGAGAGAGAGAGAGAGAGAGAGAGAGAGAGAGAGAGAGAGGAGAGAGAGAGAGAGAGAGAGAGAGAGAGAGAGAGAGAGAGAGAGAGAGAGAGAGAGAGAGAGAGAGAGAGAGAGAGAGAGAGAGAGAGAGAGAGTGTGTGTGTGTGTGTGTGTGTGTGTGTGTGTGTGTGTATGTGTGTGTGTGTATGTGTGTGTGTGTATGTGTGTGTGTGTGTTGTGTCAGCCGGTCAGCTAGGCAGCCAGCTAGAGCACTGATGGCCTGATATACAGCTGTCACACCCCCATCCCAACACATACACACATTAAGATTGATATGGCTATATACAAACAAAATCCAGAGCAACAAGTGGAGGGGGAGCGGGTTGCCATGAGAGTCGCCAACATCACACAGTGGCAAGCTTGACCGTACACCGACACACAACACACCAGCTTCAACAATGCTATTCCATCGGCAGTTCACAAAGGTGAAATTCCCCTTGCTTTAATCTATTAGTAAATATATGTGTGTGTGTTATCGCTGCGACCATTAAACAAGAGAGGACCAAGATCAAAAAAAGGGAAAGATTTTCTCTTGCATTTAGCGATGTTTAGTTTGGCTGTGGCACGGGGCACGGGGCCACGGGGCCCCTGCCGTGACGCTAGCCCCGGGGGCAAGACAAAGCTATGCCCAAGCAGGCACCAAGAATAACTTGGAGGTGTGGATGAGCGTCGAGAGAGCACGCAAGGATGGCTTCCCTAAAGCACAAGGAGACTTCCTTCTACAAGTAGAAGAGTTTCATTAGCGGTGATCTTTCCTTTGGTATTAAAAGGCGGGTGTAACGCTTTCCTGAAGGCATTCATGACCGATTCCAGACTTACTCATGTTGTATACAAACGTCTTAAAGGATTCCGTATTCATATTTTTAAAATCAGTTCTTATCATGGCCCCCCAACCTTGTACCTGCAGCTAATGATATCGGCATCATGTGTGAGACGGGTTCGGTGTGATAGTCACTCCTGGGTCTATGTTGTTGTCAGAGTCCAGTGGGATTTCCTTTTCCATGTAGTACTTTGTCCTATTGCCAGCACTCATCTTCATTACTCTGCACTTCCTTCAGTTAGTTCTAGCAACCGCTTGTTGGACCAGTGTTTCATTTAGTTAAAAAATATAATGTAGTTTCTTACAGTCTTCTACATTATTTTCCTGAAACACTGATATTTTCCTGGCTTTGTGAGTTTGAATTTATCTACCCAATTGATTATGTACATACCAAACTTTTTGCAATTTCTATTGTTCCTACTTAGAAATAAAAAATAAATAAATAATTTGTTCTGCTCATAATTTGTGCGTCATCAGAAAATTTTAAGAGGATTTACCACTCTTTGTCTTGTCTGAGCTCTGTCGTCAGGCCATAAAATTCTCCTAAGTTTACGAGGCAAGATTTGCTGTCCCTAAACCCATGCTGGTGATGCATTATAAATGCTCTTCTCTGATGATATTCTACTAGCCAATGTCTTAGGTTTCTTCACGTGACTTTTCCCTATTTTCAAGCTTTCTGGTAGTTTTCATGTCTTCACATACTTGTTATATCTCATATTAAGCGACCAATACAGGACAGCAGCACTTGTTCCTGGTATTCATGGCTGATTAAAACCGTGTCTAATTCCAGAGACAGACCCAGCCAGTAGCTCCTGACTTTATCTCCTGATTGCTCCTGACGGCAATCTCAGAGCTGTTTTGTTTCTCACCAGCCATTTAAATTCTGGAACACGCCCTGGCTCTACTGTGATGACCTGGAATTTCCTATTGTGTTCCTTTACCCACAGATTTCCTACGTGGTCTACATCGTCATGGTCTACACATGTGTCCTCTCTTATCCACAGTTTCGTTGTATATTATGTCATATAGTGAGATCGTTTTCAAGTTGTATCTCCACTTCTTTCCTCACTGCAAGGTACTCATTTCTTGGCCTCTGATATGTCTCTTTGCTCTTAGGTATTATGTTGTTCATGTAGGTTCTCCGTGCCCTCGTGTTCATGTAGGTTCTCCGTGCCCTCGTGTTCATGTAGGTTCTCCGTGCCCTCGTGTTCATGTAGGTTCTCCGTGCCCTCGTGTTCATGTAGGTTCTCCGTGCCCTCGTGTTCATGTAGGTTCTACGTGCCCTCGTGCTCATGTAGGTTCTCCGTGCCCTCGTGTTCATGTAGGTTCTCCGTGCCCTCGTGCTCATGTAGGTTCTCCGTGCCCTCGTGTTCATGTAGGTTCTACGTGCCCTCGTGCTCATGTAGGTTCTCCGTGCCCTCGTGTTCATGTAGGTTCTCCGTGCCCTCGTGTTCATGTAGGTTCTACGTGCCCTCGTGCTCATGTAGGTTCTCCGTGCCCTCGTGTTCATGTAGGTTCTCCGTGCCCTCGTGTTCATGTAGGTTCTACGTACCCTCGTGCTCATGTAGGTTCTACGTACCCTCGTGCTCATGTAGGTTCTCCGTGCCCTCGTGTTCATGTAGGTTCTACGTGCCCTCGTGTTCATGTAGGTTCTCCGTGCCCTCGTGTTCATGTAGGTTCTCCGTGCCCTCGTGCTCATGTAGGTTCTCCGTGCCCTCGTGTTCATGTAGGTTCTCCGTGCCCTCGTGTTCATGTAGGTTCTCCGTGCCCTCGTGCTCATGTAGGTTCTACGTACCCTCGTGCTCATGTAGGTTCTCCGTGCCCTCGTGTTCATGTAGGTTCTCCGTGCCCTCGTGCTCATGTAGGTTCTCCGTGCCCTCGTGTTCATGTAGGTTCTACGTGCCCTCGTGCTCATGTAGGTTCTCCGTGCCCTCGTGTTCATGTAGGTTCTCCGTGCCCTCGTGCTCATGTAGGTTCTCCGTGCCCTCGTGCTCATGTAGGTTCTCCGTGCCCTCGTGTCCATGTAGGTTCTCCGTGCCCTCGTGTTCATGTAGGTTCTCCGTGCCCTCGTGTTCATGTAGGCTCTCCGTGCCCTCGTGTTCATGTAGGCTCTCCGTGCCCTCGTGTTCATGTAGGTTCTCCGTGCCCTCGAGCTCATGTAGGCTCTCCGTGCCCTCGGGCTCATGCGCCTTACTTTCCTTGCAGCCTTGGTGGCGCCAGGGGCTCATCCTCTCAGTCATTGTCCTCTCTGCACGGGGACAAAACTGTCGACGGCTTCCCACACTTTTTGGAGAGGCAGGTTATCATGTCTCGTGTCTTCTTCCTTCTGGGTTCTGTGCTCCAGTGTATTCCTGGGGAAAATTATCTTATTCCCTCAGATGACCTACAGCGCAGTTGTCAGCTGACTTGGATCACAGCCGAATTGTTCATGGTTCAATTCCCGGGCAGGGGAGGGGAAGACCTTTGCCTTGCAAAAATCTTGCATTTACTGTGTGTGTGTGTGGGGAGGGGGGAGGGAGGAAGGGATGAACCTGAACTACTCCTGCAGGAGGCTGGTAGTCTCACTGAGGGCCCTGCAGTACCTGACGGAGGAGGACTGGGAGGCCTCCAGGGACTACCACACACTACAATACACAACTCAAGTATTATAATCATAATATCATTCACCATCATAATATTAATATTTTAATAATATATAATAATTATTATATTATAATAATATATAATAATTATTATATTATAATAATATATAATAATTATTTTATTATAATAATATATAATAATTATTTTATTATAATAATATATAATAATTATTTTATTATAATAATATATATAATTATATTATATAAATATATATTATTATAATTATATACCTGCTGCATGGTTAACAGCTTCTCCTCCATATCGACCTACCCTGGCTTTGCGCCCTGGAGAGTACACTTCAGCCTCGACAACCAGACCATAACTCCAGAGTCTCCCGTGACGGCAGGATGCCTACTGGGAAGGGATGGTGGTGGTGGTGGAGGGAGGGGGGGGGGGGGGTTGTCTTACCTTGCGACTACCTTGCGATGATTCCGGGGCTTAGCGTCCCCGCGGCCCGGTCCTCGACCAAACCCCTTCCCCCCTCCAGGGAGGGTAAAGATTTCGCTCATCTCATTCACAATAAAGTATTTTCAGAATCCACAGGTTGTATAAGTTATACCATGCTGTGGTACAGGGGGTAAGGTGCACGGCTGGGAGTACCCTGACCACGACCACTACTGTTACTACTGCTGATACTGCTGATACCACTACTAATGAAATAATCTGGGCCGTAGATAAGACTGACGCCGTCACAGTTATCGACTATAATTAGCCACTGTTTACAAGATACCGGCTGGTTCCTCTGGTAATTTCCAAGCGTGAGATACCGGCATAAAGCTGCTCACTTCTATATTGAGGAAAACTGGTAAACATGAGGCTCCTTTTGAGAGATTACAGTTTTTTCACCGGATTCCGTATTCTTTCAGAATTTACAACGCTAATTTACTCTTATTATTTAAAGCCTATTTGTAAGATAATTTGTAAGAAAAGGTGTTGCTTCCTTCCTTTTTGTACAGCTAAATTTAGCACATTTGACAACATTTTCCAGATGAAAAAGAGCATTTTGTCGAGGCTGTCCGGTGTAGACGGGAGTCACTATGGTTTCCAGGTTGTATTATATGTTCTATTTTATATATCTGTCCTTATGAAATAAATTCAACTAAATTACTCATAATCATAAGCTTGCCAATATATACACGCTCTTCCCCCCTCACACACACACACACACACACACACACACACACACACACACACACACACACACACAGCTCAACACACACACACACACACACACACACACACACAGCTCAACATGAGGACGGTGCCAAAAGCCTTCTTAAGATCAAGATAATTTATATTACAGCCTTTAGCATCATGCACAGCTTCAGATACATCGCAGTAGTGAGTGTTCATTCACATGGCATGAGCTGTCTCTGCTTGATCCATACTACGAGTCTTTAATTTAATTATACTTTTTTAGAACGATCACAAACGATAGTTGTTATTATAGCAGCTTGTAGATTGACCATGAACGATGTTAAAGTGATTGGGCAGCAATTCAAGGCTGGATATCTGTCCTTTACACCCGGGACCAAGTTGGCAACCTTCTATGCTTCTGAACAACTCAAAAGTTTTATATTCATTAAATAATGGTGCGAAAAAATCATTTGCAGATGCTTTAAATATTTACATGTTCATGAATGTATGCCTTAAGGCCAATATCTAGAAGCATCAGTAAGAGAATACAGTAGGATATTGTATTCAGTTGGTACTGAAAGTCAGGGCCAGGTGCTGAAACCGGTTAGGTTATTCAGAGCCATGTATGTGTACTCACCTAATGGTGCTTGCGGAGGCTTAAGCTTCGGCTCCTTGGTCACGTCTTACAACCTTTAATTAATAAGTTTGTGTACAGGTTCTGGGACCAATGTATCATATCAACACTGGAAGATGTGTGCGGAGTCTGTCTCCACCACTTCTCTTCTTAATGTATTCCATGTGTTCTCTTATCTGACACTGAACGTTCCATGTGTTCTCTTCTCTGACACTGAACGTTCCATGTGTTCTCTTCTCTGACACTGAACGTTCCATGTGTTCTCTTCTCTGACGCTGAACGTTCCATGTGTTCTCTTCTCTGACGCTGAACGTTCCATGTGTTCTCTTCTCCGACACTGAACGTTCCATGTGTTCTCTTCTCTGACGCTGAACGTTCCATGTGTTCTCTTCTCTGACACTGAACGTTCCATGTGTTCTCTTCTCTGACACTGAACGTTCCATGTGTTCTCTTCTCCGACACTGAACGTTCCATGTGTTCTCTTCTCTGACGCTGAACGTTCCATGTGTTCTCTTCTCTGACACTGAACGTTCCATGTGTTCTCTTCTCTGACACTGAACGTTCCATGTGTTCTCTTCTCCGACACTGAACGTTCCATGTGTTCCCTTCTCTGACACTGAACGTTCCATGTGTTCCCTTCTCTGACACTGAACGTTCCATGTGTTCCCTTCTCTGACGCTGAACGTTCCATGTGTTCCCTTCTCTGACACTGAACGTTCCATGTGTTCCCTTCTCTGACGCTGAACGTTCCATGTGTTCCCTTCTCTGACACTGAACGTTCCATGTGTTCCCTTCTCTGACACTGAACGTTCCATGTGTTCTCTTCTCTGACACTAAACGTTCCATGTGTTCCCTTCTCTGACACTGAACGTTCCATGTGTTCCCTTCTCTGACGCTGAACGTTCCATGTGTTCCCTTCTCTGACACTGAACGTTCCATGTGTTCCCTTCTCTGACGCTGAACGTTCCATGTGTTCCCTTCTCTGACACTGAACGTTCCATGTGTTCCCTTCTCTGACACTGAACGTTCCATGTGTTCTCTTCTCTGACACTGAACGTTCCATGTGTTCCCTTCTCTGACGCTGAACGTTCCATGTGTTCCCTTCTCTGACGCTGAACGTTCCATGTGTTCCCTTCTCTGACACTGAACGTTCCATGTGTTCTCTTCTCTGACACTAAACGTTCCATGTGTTCCCTTCTCTGACACTGAACGTTCCATGTGTTCCCTTCTCTGACACTAAACGTTCCATGTGTTCCCTTCTCTGACACTAAACGTTCCATGTGTTCCCTTCTCTGACACTGAACAAATTCTTTCTAATGTCTCTGTGGCTCATTTAGGTAAATGTACATAGTTCTCATCTGTGGCCCCGCGTTCCTGTACCACACAGACATAATATTCTGTCTTTTTTTTGGTCCAGTCAATTCCATTATCGTTTTTTTTATGTGATGTAATTTCTTAAATCTTTCCCCATCACTGATGGAAGAATATATATATATATATATATATATATATATATATATATATATATATATATATATATATATATATATATATATATATTATATATATTATATATGCGGAAAATCCACAAAGAAAAGGGAAAGGAAGATGAACGTTTGGACTCCCTAAGTGAAGTCTGGTGTTGACAACGGCTTTAAACAGCCGAAACGTTCACGTTCTTTTCCCATTTCTTTGTGGATTTTCCGCATACAAATGATCAGTGTTTCGTGATCGTCAATTGCATATGTGTGTGTGTGTGTGTGTGTGTGTGTGTGTGTGTGTGTGTGTGTGTGTGTGTGTGTGTGTGTGTGTGTGTGTGTGTGTGTGTGTGTGTGAGTGTGTGTGTGAGTGGTCTCCGGTACAAACAATACCAGGCCCAACATAATGCCTCCCACCAGGAACACATGCTGCCCTGCAGTTTCGTCGTGCAAGATGTCAATTGGATATGGCAAAGCAGATCTGGCGGGATACCTGAGAGTGCCACACACTCTCTAGGACACACAGAACAGGATGACAAAACCCGTCCAGAACAGCAAGTTCTTACTGAGAAAGGCTGTAACCAAGTGAATATAAATAGAGCGTGTTAAGAAATATATACAAACACAACGTTTTAGATACTCAAATTGGACCTATTTCGATTTATAAAGGACACAGCTAAGAACTGTTTGGGCATAGAGTTATGGATGAGAGGAAGAACTTACAAAGTACTTTCATTGAAGTAAATATATTTTGGAAAATTTTAAAAATAGGTTGATAAGGGAAAACAACTAGTAGGCATGAACAAATCCACAAGGGCCGTGACGAGGATTCGAACCTGCGTCCGGGAGCATCCCAGACACTGCCTTAATCGACTGTGCTTTGTTCATTTGATATATCACGTTAGTGTGATTTCTGTGTGTAACTAGTAGGCCTACCTATTTTTCAACAAGGTATACATAACAAAATCAATCAAGACTTGAAAAAGAGAGTGCATTTACAAGTCATTTATCCTTATAGTTATAGAGAAGGGATGAGAGTACGAGTGCTTGTCTGGCTGTGCTTGCTTCACTGTGCTTGCCTGACTGTGCTCACCTGGCTGTGCTTGCCTGGCTGTGCTTGCTTGGCTGTGCTTGCTTCACTGTGCTTGCCTGACTGTGCTCGCCTGGCTGTGCTTGCCTGGCTGTGCTTGCCTGGCTGTGCTTGTCTTGCTGTGCTTGCTTCACTGTGCTTGTCTGACTGTGCTTGCCTGGCTGTGCTTGGCTCACTGTGCTTGTCTGACTGTGCTTGCCTGGCTGTGCTTGCCTGGCTGTGCTTGCCTCGCTGTGCTTGCCTGGCTGTGCTTGCCTGGCTGTGCTCGCCTCACTGTGCTTGCCTGGCTGTGCTTGCCTGGCTGTGCTTGCCTGGCTGTGCTTGCCTCGCTGTGCTTGCCTGGCTGTGCTTGCCTCACTGTGCTTGCCTCACTGTGCTTGCCTGGCTGTGCTTGTCTGACTGTGCTTGCCTGACTGTGCTTGCCTGGCTGTGCTTGCCTGGCTGTGCTTGCCTGGCTGTGCTTGGCTCACTGTGCTTGTCTGACTGTGCTTGCCTGGCTGTGCTTGCCTGGCTGTGCTTGCCTGGCTGTGCTTGCCTGACTGTGCTTGCCTGGCTGTGCTTGCCTCACTGTGCTTGCCTCACTGTGCTTGCCTCACAGTGCTTGCCTGGCTGTGCTTGCCTGACTGTGCTTGCCTGGCTGTGCTTGCCCGACTGTGCTTGCCTGGCTGTGCTTGCCTGGCTGTGCTTGCCTGGCTGTGCTTGCCTGCTTGTGCTTGCCTCACTGTGCTTGCCTGGCTGTGCTTGCCTCACTGTGCTTGCCTCACTGTGCTTGCCTCACTGTGCTTGCCTGTTTGTGCTTGCCTCACTGTGCTTGCCTGGCTGTGCTTGCCTGGCTGTGCTTGCCTCACTGTGCTTGCCTGGCTGTGCTTGCCTCACTGTGCTTGCCTGGCTGTGCTTGCCTCACTGTGCTTGCCTGCTTGTGCTTGCCTGCTTGTGCTTGCCTGGCTGTGCTTGCCTGGCTGTGCTTGCCTCACTGTGCTTGCCTGGCTGTGCTTGCCTCACTGTGCTTGCCTGGCTGTGCTTGCCTGGTTGTGCTTGCCTCACTGTGCTTGCCTCACTGTGCTTGCCTCACTGTGCTTGCCTCACTGTGCTTGCCTCACTGTGCTTGCCTCACTGTGCTTGCCTGGCTGTGCTTGCCTCACTGTGCTTGCCTGGCTGTGCTTGCCTCACTGTGCTTGCCTGGCTGTGCTTGCCTCACTGTGCTTGCCTGGCTGTGCTTGCCTCACTGTGCTTGCCTCACTGTGCTTGCCTGGCTGTGCTTGCCTCACTGTGCTTGCCTCACTGTGCTTGCCTGGCTGTGCTTGCCTCACTGTGCTTGCCTGGTTGTGCTTGCCTGGTTGTGCTTGCCTGGCTGTGCTTGCCTCACTGTGCTTGCCTCACTGTGCTTGCCTGGCTGTGCTTGCCTGGTTGTACTTGCCTCACTGTGCTTGCCTGGCTGTGCTTGCCTGACTGTGCTTGCCTGGCTGTGCTTGCCTCACTGTGCTTGCCTGCTTGTGCTTGCCTCACTGTGCTTGCCTGGCTGTGCTTGCCTCACTGTGCTTGCCTGGCTGTGCTTGCCTGGCTGTGCTTGCCTCACTGTGCTTGCCTCACTGTGCTTGCCTGGCTGTGCTTGCCTCACTGTGCTTGCCTGGCTGTGCTTGCCTGGCTGTGCTTGCCTCACTGTGCTTGCCTGGCTGTGCTTGCCTGGCTGTGCTTGCCTGGCTGTGCTTGCCTCACTGTGCTTGCCTGGCTGTGCTTGCCTGGCTGTGCTTGCCTCACTGTGCTTGCCTGGCTTTGCTTGCCTGGCTGTGCTTGCCTCACTGTGCTTGCCTGGCTGTGCTTGCCTCACTGTGCTTGCCTGGCTGTGCTTGCCTCACTGTGCTTGCCTGGCTGTGCTTGCCTGGCTGTGCTTGCCTCACTGTGCTTGCCTCACTGTGCTTGCCTGGCTGTGCTTGCCTCACTGTGCTTGCCTCACTGTGCTTGCCTGGCTGTGCTTGCCTCACTGTGCTTGCCTCACTGTGCTTGCCTGGTTGTGCTTGCCTGGTTGTACTTGCCTCACTGTGCTTGCCTGGCTGTGCTTGCCTCACTGTGCTTGCCTCACTGTGCTTGCCTGGCTGTGCTTGCCTCACTGTGCTTGCCTGGTTGTGCTTGCCTCACTGTGCTTGCCTGGTTGTACTTGCCTCACTGTGCTTGCCTGGCTGTTCTTGCCTCCCTGTGCTTGCCTCACTGTGCTTGCTGGCTGTGCTTGCCTGGCTGTGCTTGCCTCACTGTGCTTGCCTGGCTGTGCTTGCCTCACTGTGCTTGCGTGACTGTTCTTGCGTGACTGTGCTTGCCTCACTGTGCTTGCGTGACTGTGCTTGCCTCACTGTGCTTGCACACACCCACCAAACACGCCGCGTGACCACACCACTAACTTCCAGTAGTTACAACTTTGTAACAAAATAATAACGTTAAAGGTTGTGTTTAGGGTGCTCGTTTACAGGGCGTTTAATTGCCAGCGAAACCTAGAGCGAGAAAGAAGAATAAAAAATAAGAGCGGGTAAAGAGAAAAGAGCGTAAAGGGAGTGAGAAAAGAGCCAAAAGAGTGAGGGAGAGCCTCGGCTGGCCCTCCATTACTCCTGTCACCCGTAAATATTGTAAACCTCAAGTCACGCCTTCCCGCTCACACGTAAACATTACCCCTCGACCAACTTATTCCCCCCCCCCCCCACCCTTCCCTCGCATCACCCATTCATCCCATTATCATTCACCCCATTATTCCCTTACCCATTCCCAATCTACTTCAAAACTACACCGGCAAATGACACACCTGAAAAATACTTATTTTTTGTTTTTACTTTACTCCGGAGGATGAGTTTATTGGCATCGTGGCTCATCCTTCGCAAATGCGACAGAATACAACTGTTCTGTCTGGTTCGAATCCTCGTCACGGCCCTTGTGGATTTGTTCAGAAAACAACTGGCTTTGATTGTTGCTGCCGGAGGCGGCTAGTTTATTGTGCACCCCATACTCGTCCTGCGAGCGGTAGCGCAAAAATGTATTACACAGGGCACAAACGGTCTTTATCAGACCCCAACAGAGATTATGACACTATCACTTACCTCCATCTTGCACACCTTACAATTATTATGTCAGCTGGTTACAGAAATTTATTTCATTTCTGTATCTATGTATTTAGATAGATACACAGTATAGGTTGTTGTTGGTGTTTTCGCAACTGCATAAAATTTTGGGCGTAGAAAAGCTGATGTTTATTCTATAGACTTCCCACTACAGCGTTTGTTCCTTACTCTCGTGTCACTGATTTGGCTACAACACTATCAGGAAGGTCCGTTACGTTCACCAAGCGCGTAAGACACTACTGTGAGAGTCCGTTACGTTCACCAAGCGCGTAAGACACTGCCGTGAAGGTCCGTTACGTTCAACAAGCACGTAAGACACTACCATGAGTCCGTTACGTTCACCAAGCACGTAAGACACTACCATGAGAGTCCGTTACGTTCACCAAGCACGTAAGACGGTGAGAATCTGTGTTACTGGAATGTGAGTAAAGTTAACTCTTTCTGTGCATTCAGCCATAAACCAATATGATATAGATACAGTAAGGTCATTGTATGTGATATTAGGAGAGAGCGCCAACAAAGCATGCCACACTGGGAGAGAACCAAAACAGTGTGTAAGATAGTTACGTCAGGAGCAATTTTCCCAGCTGTCAGGTCCTGTATAATACTTCAAATATCTGTGCCTAACATATCCCAGCCTAGGCTAATATAATTCTGTATATTAAACTTGGCAAAAAAGGAAGGAGTTATAATGTGAGAGCAGCGCCGGTATGTGACCGGTGGCCACTCTGCGGGGGAATAGTACATCTTGAACACTCACTTTGTATCTTATCATATTACCACCTTATCACCATGAAGCATTTACCAAGGACAAAATCGATCACTCTTGCCATACCTTAAAAAGCTTATCAAACCTCTGGAGGGTTACTTAGGCTATCAAAATAGCATATTGGCCAACTAGCAGGTATATACGATAGTCCTGAACATACTCCAGGACTAAATATACACAACTATCAGTGTATATATATATATACGGTGAGGTGGGTACACCTATCGGTGTATCCTTTACTGTTACACCTGGATGAAGGGGTGATTACACACCTGTCGCCAAAGCCCTGTCACACGCCCAGACTCAAACAAACCATTTCAGGCCGTGAGGCGGACTTCCTCTCCCCTCTACCTGCCCCGCTGCCAGATAAAATAATTATACTGCTCATCGAGGGTGACAAAGGCTCCACTGGTTACACCGTGGACCCGTCAGTGTGACGGGCCGGTGTAGCAGCACGCTTCCTCTAGTCACCTGCCTCGCTAACCTTCTCCACTACCCCCAAAGGGGTGGGTATGGCCGCATAAGAAGCTGAACTAACGTGTTCCCTGGTGGCGGGAAGTGGAAGGGGAGGTGGGGAGTGGAAAGGGGTGGCGAGGAGTGGAGGGGTGGTGGGATGGGGTGATTGTACGCTTCCTGTACTTATTTATCAACACTTACCTGTCAGTGCAGACAGACCAACACACACACAGTGTACAGGTCAGTGTTGACGAGGGGATCACCACCGGCTGGGATGCTTAAGGTGTTCTCCATTTGTTATGAAATATTATCAGTATCATATTTAATGTTGTTATCCAAATATTGCATAGTACTGTATGTGTATTTTGTTAGGTTATTTAGTGTGTCAGCGACGGCCTCGACGTCGTGGCGCCAGTCATGTTCATCAACAACAATGATGTGCATAATGAGTAACTTACTATACCTTGCGATGGTTCCGAGGATCATTGTACCCCGCGGCCCGGTCGCTGACCGGGCTTCCCGGTTGGCGGTCTGGTTAACCAGACTGTTGGACGTGGCTGCTCGTAGCCTGACGTATGACTCACAGGTATTCTTTGGTGATGTTTATCAAGTTTTCATTTGAACACTGCGAGAGTTCGCCGGTTATTTCCCTTATGTGTAGAGGAGGGAGAGTGTTGAGAACTGATTGATGAAGTTTAAGCCACCCAAAAGGTGGCACGGACATGAATAGCCCGTAAGTGGTGGCCCTTTGGAGCCATTACCAATATCAAGAGCTGATACTGGAGATCTGTGGAGGTGCGACTGCACCCGTGTTGAGAAGTCTTGGGCCTTCAATGTTGATAGTTTTCTCTGGGCGTACCTACTGCACCTCTGTTGTTTAACACCTCTGCTATTTTTCACATCCTGCCATGCCTTCTGGTCTCATGAATAGTTATTTCTGTGTACAGATTTGGAACCAGTCCCTCTAATATCTTCCAAGTGTAAATTATTATATATTTCTCCCATCTGCGCTGTAGAGAATAAAGACTAGACATTTTTAAGCAATAGCATGACTTTAGATGTTTATTGAGTGGATTCACGCAATAAAAGACCTTTACACGTTGTCCAGATCAGCAATTTCTCCAGCTATGAAAGGGGCTGTTAGTGTGAAATAGTATCCCACCCCTAGAGAGCACTAACGTCTTGAAAAGTATCACCATTAGTATAGCATCTCTTGTTTGAAGGATTATGGTTATCCAACACGCCAGTTTTCCAGCAGTTGTGTCGGCTACTCTATTATGTTCTTTAAAAGTAAGGTTCTCGACATTATTACTCTCCCAAGTCTTTTATATTGCATTTTCGTTCGATAGTGTGATTTGACTACATTTTATATGTGGGTTTCCGTTGTTATCTTTTTCGTTTTTCCACAGCACAGGAGCTGGAACTAATCTTCACTAAACATCATAATATTGTATGTGGCCCATTGAAGACCATCAGTTTTGTCGTTTGTTGTGTCCTCTATATTGTTTACTCTCATAAAAATTTTAGTGACATCTACAAAGGATGATACAGTATTATAGTTCGTATCCTTGTACATGTCCGATATGAGGATGAGAGTACGGGACACAGGTATACCGGAGCAAGCACAGTACCTTGGTGGACTGAGCTTTTCACGGTGGATGACCCAGATTTTAATCTTTTTACGTTATTAAACAGTTTACATGTTCACATTTTCTCCTGTCTTTTATGGGAGAGGAAAAAAAAAGCACACTGGGTTCTGTTAGTTAGGAAATTAAAAATCAATCTCCCTGCTTTGTCAGTAATTTAGTGTGCAATAACACCTTGTGAGCATTTGTCGAAAGGTTTCGCGAATCATCGATTTGCTTTTCTTCTGTGGCAGCGAAGGCCATGTCATTGTGGTCCAGCAATCGTGAGAGATTAACAGTGAAATTGTTGTTATTGTTATTTTGTGAATTTAACAGCATTTCCTAGCAACGTTATACATGTTGTGTGACTGTTCCTGCACAGGTGTTAATGATTATTGTGTCACGCCAGTGAAACAAACTTGTCGAGATCTTTAATAATAACTTTTTGCCAGTCAAATTGGCTTCGCGCTTTCTCCTCATAAATTACCTTACCTGACCAGGGGGGGGGGACTGCTGGAGTTAGTAAGGTGGCATCACTGTTTAACAAAGTTCACGAAAAGATGCACACAATTTATAAAACGAATTAACATCGTTGTGGAGGTTTTTACTGTTTGGTGACGGCAACTGTCGCCTCCCCATGTTGTTGTTTTAGATTCAGCAACCCTGAACAAAAAGTTCCAAGCAGCACGGGCTATGGTGATGCCGACGTACTTACCTGGCACAGGAGCGGGGCTGTAACTGTTGGGCGCCTCCCCACTGTCAACACATGCGCTCATACGAGGCTTTGTGGGTGACCTATATCTGGCAACAGCGCCCTAGCGACAGTGCATGAAGTTCGTTCTGATTGGCTACAGTTGGCACCTCACTTCCTCCCCCCCCCCCACCCCATCCCTTCCCAAGGAACACTGGACCACCAGCTTCATCTCTCTTCCCCTCTTTCTTTCCTGGTCTCTCCCATGACTCCGTGACCTTGCCATCAGGCTAAAATGAGGAGGGTTGGACGCAAATAGTTGTTGTTGGACTTGTGTATTAACTTGATATAAGGAGAGAGAGAGAGAGAGAGAGAGAGAGAGAGAGAGAGAGAGAGAGAGAGAGAGAGAGAGAGAGAGAGAGAGAGAGAGAGAGAGAGAGAGAGAGAGAGAGAGAGAGAGAGATTGGTTGGTCGTGTTCAAGGTAAAATTGGTAGGGAAAGGTTTACCACAAACACAGGATGAGTGGCGCTGCCCAATAAACTCCCCCCCCCCCTCCCCTCGGGGTAAAATTTAAAATTTTATGGGAAAGGATAAACTATCCTTTTTATGGGAGGGGGGGGGGGAAAGGTCCCCAAACAGGAGTCGGAAGTCGTTTACTTTTCTACCTACTTGTGAAAAAGAAAAAAAAAAGAGTGAGACACAGAAACTTGGAATATGATTGATAGTTTTCAGTGCTAAACCTCTGCATTCAACCACAAACTCCACGACTCCAATCTTTTCACAAGGACCTAGACAGTATACCTTCCATGCACTTACAGCTACTGTAAAGAGAAGGAGGGGTGACGGACAGGTGGAGGAGAGGGCCGAGGAAGTGGCTGGAACAGGTGGAGAAGGTGGAGGTGGGATATGGTGGTGGGATGATGGACAAGGGTGTGGCCGACGGCTGCGATCTTGCCTGCGTGGCCAGTGGCCGTGTTGACTCTGGCCATGGGGCTCGCACCTAATTTGTCCTCGGCTCCCTTGCCATAACCTGCCAGGTGAACCATCTAGTGACCAATCACCACCTTTAAATAGACATCTTCGTAGCATCTTCATATTTTATAACTCTAACTCGCATTCCTGTTACTATCGATCGTGGGCAAATTAATCTCTTATTTTTTGGTGAATGGCGTTTTCCGGGTCCCGTGTTGGGCATACGAGAGTGTTGATAACCCGAGTGAGAGCACTTATCATGGCCAAGCGTGAGGGGGAGTGGGTGGGTGCTGGCCGCAGACGTCCGCAGACTCTGCTGCTGGGAGCAACTTCTCGTTCTTCGCTCCGCTGCTGCCACTCTTAAGGTCAGTTTTTTCCCAGCAGCCTGTCTTCTCCAGCGTTGACAACGTCGCTAAAATGATGCATTAAATCAGTTCGTTCTCCCGGGTGTTCATAACGTCAAGAAATAGTCGTACTAAAGTGTCTTATCCTAACCTACCAGAGGAACCATGAACAGAAAACGACATATCACGTCAATTTTGCGAGCCGCTTTGATTTTTAGTGCATCACATTTTTTTCTTTGGGGATTTATACATCAAAATGCGATGTGCTATTTCGAGAGGACGGGTTGGAACATGAAGAGTGTAGCGCAGTAGTTAGCGGAAAGTCTGTTCACAATCCAAAGGTCCCGGGTTCGATTCCTGAATAGAGCAGGACGGAGATGCTTGGGCAGGTTTCGTTTACAGTCGTTGGCCTAGGGTCCCTAAGAGTGGGAAAACTTTAGGCATAAATTATTACCTCGTAATAAAGATAATTTGCACGTGTCATTCAGTGTTGTGTACGAGTTCCGTGTAAACATTGCAGCTGCAGCACGTGTCAAACCCACTGAAGAGCGCTCCTCATTAGTGGACTCAATTAAAATATCAACGGTCTCATTATCCCAGTCAATGGGAGCTATTGACGAGGTTTTTGTCTAGAGTTTTTATGGGCCCCGCGGCTAACGACGCAGGAGATCATTAAAGGCGCCAGCACATAAACAAAGGTGGTGCGTCCGGACGAGATGTTAAACAGACGACATCATCACCTCTGGTCAACAAACACCCGGAGGGAGGTTGAAGGTGTTTGGGAGCACCTCCAGTGAGAGGTGCTCCTCACTCTGCTCCTGCCAGCCTTCCCACCTTCACCTCGTCATGGAATGATCCTCACAAAGATCCTGCTCAGTAATGTAACTTAAACAATCGGCTATTTTTTAAAAAAGTTATAGGACCGGATACTAATATTTCTCAGATCCCCACACTACCAGTTCTTCATTGTATTGAGCAAGAGAATCAGTGATTCAACCTGCATTTGTGAAACTATTTGTTTACGTAAACTTATCTCTCACTAAAGAACAGCAATGTAAATCAATCTCTTACTCAAGAACATAAACAAACATTTCTCACTCAAGAACAGTAATGATTACCAAGCAACACACCAGACAGAATGACTGGCTCTGCCCAATAAACTCGACCCTTGGGACAAAGTGATTTTTTTCACCAGAAATTGAAGAAACAAAGACGTTTCGATTTGTCCTGGAACATTATCGAGTTTCATGACTGGATTATGGTCCAGGACGGACCGAAACGTCGTTTCTTCGATTTCCATATCTGCAAGATATGGTTTGGTCATCATATCTTCAGGCACTTATTGTGACTCATCGCCTGCAAGAACAGTAAATGTAAACCAATCCATTCGAGAACGACGTAAACTCATCACTCGTTCAAGACCAACGACGTTGTCATAACATGATCCACAGCCTCGCTGGCCAACCATAACCTCGCCAAGTTTCAATATGTGTCTAGGGTAAAGTGAAAAAGGCTCGTTAAAACAACGCCAGTTTACTGGGATATAAAACAGGTCACAGTAAAACAATAAGAAACTCAAGTCTCTACAAATGATACTCTAATAACAATAAGGAGCTTAAACACAGCTCTCGAAATCAGTAACAGGCATTACCTGCACACACTCGGGACTACCTGACACCAACCCGGCGCAGTGGTACACTAACCCACGTAACAGGTTGGTGGTGTCATACATTTAAATTTTACCCCGAGGGGCGAGTTTATTGGGCAGCGCCACTCATCCTGTGACTGGACATACCGCCATCGCAGCATGTACAACACTCCCCAAAAGGAAGAAAACCAGCTGGGTGTTCATCCTGTCACTTGTACCCAGACAGCTGGGAATTGCTCAACTGTTAATAAATAGTGGGCGAGGAATCACTAACATACTACCACACAATAACAATCACTTACGATCCTCAGATACCCATCTCAACACAAAATCACCACCTGGCATAACTAATGTACCTCGGTAGCCTGATCCACTGTAAGAACAGCATTACTCATATATATACACACACACACACACACACACATACATTAGTAAACAATAAACAAAATACAGCACAACTCAAGAGCTGGACGTGCCACGTCCGCCTATCTAGGATATCAAGAGGGTAGTGACTGGCCGAGGGCCGAGCCGGCCGAGAACGACTTTGTTACCAACATGGCGAGTCACCCCCAACTTTCCTCCTTCACATATCAGAAGCTCAAAACCCAAATATTAATTCTAATTCATACAATACCTAAGTGTATACAATATTCTCCACAGGAGAGTACAAATCAAAACTCAAGGTATACAAGAATATATCACGATATATGCTAAAATACATAAAGAAGTCATTTCTATTACACCTGATAATACTGGCTGGAGACGGTTCACCAAAGGTGGGGGGGGGGGGGATATGGGCGGATTGCCAGCAGTTACCGGTCGATCGTTATACCTACGTTGTTTAAGACTTAGATCACAGTATATCCACTAGTCATACCTCAAGTATATAAATCTACATAATAATAATATATACACAATATCATAATACCTCTAGCATGTCCTATATAACATTCCAATACATAGACATGTAATGATAGTTGTATGAAACATGACCTTAAGCTTCTGCTATGAACTAGCGTATTTCCAAAAAGAGATTACAGAGACATGAGTAATGGTAATATTAGGCTAATCAACTAATATTTTACTATACAGTTTGACCGCATCATACACATGCACAGTATTATCACGCTGGTGTATGTGTGGTCATAACAGACCTACACCCATCTCTCATTCAAGAACGATGTAAATTCATCGCTCGCTCAAGAACAGCAACGTAAATCCATCTCTCATTCAAGAACAATGACATAAACTCATCTCTCACTTAAGAACAGCAACGTAAACTCATCTCTCAAGACTAGGGACATAAACTAACCTTTCTTGAAATATCATCATTATTATGTTTATCATTTCCTAGTTGTATAATTCTGAGTATTGCTACGATCAGTATGGGTGTACTTACATGTTGTGTTTGTGTCCGGTGTAGAGGAGTGAGGATGTTGGAGGCGGCGGCGCTGGTGGTGCTGGTGCTGGTGGTCACCGTCCGTGTGGTGTACCGATGGCTCTCCGGCCGCTGCAACTCCTCCACCACGCTAGACGGCAAGACTGTCATCATCACCGGCGCTTCTGCAGGTTGGTCTCTTCTGTGGTGGGTCTTTTGCAGTGTAGTCTCTGCTGGTGGGGCTCCTGCAGCGTAATCTCTGCTGCCTTACTTATAGTCAATATCTTGCTTATGAATAAGTGCATATGCGACATACTAATTTATTATGAATATTTAAGTTTACCTTGAAATGCTGAATAGAACACCACAACCTAACCTAACCTTCTTAGTATGTTAAGATATTACAATTAGTACTGAACCTATACCTATATTGATATTACAGTTTTATAAAAATAATAAAACAAAACTAAAATATTTAAACAAATTGTAAAGTAACTCAGGATATTGTCAAATTTTGTATAAAATCTCTATTGTTTAATAAAACTGAGAGGAAAAGTTAGTGCCTTGAAAAAATATGGCTTGGAATATGTCACATATGTACTTATTTATAAGCTAAATAGTGACCATAAGCAATAAATCATATATGTGTTGTCTTGTGCGAGAGCGGGTTGGAGGTTCTTATCTAACAGCTGAAGAAATGGCCTTCAATTCCTGGTCCCGGCGTTCTGTCGTTTAATATAACCTCATTCATCTTGGGGCAAATTTGGATGGGTTATGAGGATAACCTCAAGAACACGAGACCGGATAAAGTAATTGCATGGTTCCAGGTACCTCATAATAGCAAGTCTGAAGAATATAGTGATTTGTAGTTTCAATAAAGAAATGCTGGTGAGTATGGCGAAGTTCCTGGTTGCAAAGTTTGCGAGGGCTCGGGATTGGGAAATTCGGGACTTGCAGCAACAACTTGTCACAGGTAACGGTAGCCTAATTTAATCTTAATTATATATATATATATATATATATATATATATATATATATATATATATATATATATATATATATATATATATATATATATATATATATATATATATATATTATTAAATATGACCGAAAAAGTAAGATTAATAATTTTAACACGAATTTTCTCAATCTTTCGTACATTTCTTTTCACTGTTGGAGGTAATTCAAAAATCAACTCTCCAAAATTCATTTTTATTTCTAGTCTGACGCGACACTTGAGCGCGTTTCGTAAAACTTATTACATTTTCAAAGACTTTAGTTAACATATACAGAACTGAATAGAACTTACTGAATAGAATAGAACATCTCCGATTTTGTTTATATCTACATTTGAGTGAGGTGGATGGGGTGAGGTGGTATTTAATAAGGTATTAATTTCATCAACACAAGCCAGAACATGAAACAATGGGTATTGAATAGAAGTGATTGTAGAAAGCCTATTGGTCCATATTTCTTGATGCTTCTATATTGGAGCGGAGTCTTGAGGTGGGTAGAATATAGTTGTGCATTAATTGGCTGTTGATTGCTGGTGTTGACTTCTTGATGTGTAATGCCTCGCAAACGTCAAGCCGCCTGCAATCGCTGTATCTATCGATGATTTCTGTGTTGTTTACTAGGATTTCTCTGGCGATGGTTTGGTTGTGGGAAGAGAGTATATGTTCCTTAATGGAGCCCTGTTGCTTATGCATCGTTAAACGCCTAGAAAGAGATGTTATACTGGTTTTTTTTTGGAGCTTACAGTCCCCAAGAGGGCATTTGAAGGCATAGACGACGTTAGTCTCTTTTAAAGCGTTCTGTTTTGTGTCTGGAGAGTTTCTCATGAGTAGGCTGGCCGTTTTTCTGGTTTTATAGTAAATCGTCAGTTGTATCCAGAAAAACGGCCAGCCTACTCATGAGAAACTCTCCAGACACAAAACAGAACGCTTTAAAAGAGACTAACGTCGTCTATGCCTTCAAATGCCCTCTTGGGGACTGTAAGCTCCAAAAAAACCAGTATATAGGCAAGACAACAACATCTCTTTCGAGGCGTTTAACGATACATAAGCAACAGGGCTCCATTAAGGAACATATAATCTCTTCCCACAACCAAACCATCGCCAGAGAAATCCTAGTAAACAACACAGAAATCATCGATAGATACAGCGATAGCAGGCGGCTTGACGTTTGCGAGGCATTACACATCAAGAAGTCAACACCAGCAATCAACAGCCAATTAATGCACAACTATATTCTACCCACCTCAAGACTCCGCTCCAATATAGAAGCATCAAGAAATATGGACCAATAGGCTTTCTACAATCACTTCTATTCAATACCCATTGTTTCATGTTCTGGCTTGTGTTGATGAAATTAATACCTTATTAAATACCACCTCACCCCATCCACCTCACTCAAATGTAGATATAAACAAAATCGGAGATGTTCTATTCTATTCAGTAAGTTCTATTCAGTTGTGTATATGTTAACTAAAGTCTTTGAAAATGTAATAAGTTTCACGAAACGCGCTCAAGTGTCGCGTCAGACTAGAAATAAAAATGAATTTTGGAGAATTGATTTTTGAATTACCTCCAACAGTGAAAAGAAATGTACGAAAGATTGAGAAAATTCGTGTTAGAATTATTAATCTTACTTTTTCGGTCATATTTAATAATATATGTCTACAGGAAAGACTGCTACCAAAATATACTAATATATATATATATATATATATATATATATATATATATATATATATATATATATATATATATATATATATATATATAAACTGAAAACTCACACCCCAGAAGTGACTCGAACTCATGCTGCTAGGAGCACTCTGCAACTGGTGTACAGGACCCCTTAACCCCTCGACCATCACGACCGGACAAAAGATGATGGTAGCCGAGGCTAATTCCGCATCATCCCGCCGGCACTCTGATGGTAATCTTGGGCATGGTATTTTATCAAATCACCTCATTCTTTGGGGTACACGTGAGGAACACAATTGCGAACAAGCCTGAATGGTCCTCAGGCATATATGCAACTGGGGACCATTGTAGGATGAGTTTTCCAAGTATGCAGAAAAACCACATTGTAAACCCATCTGATTTTTGTGATTTAACCCATCGAGCCAGATGCATAGAAAATGTAAATATTTGTTAAGTTACTTTCCTTAATACGCTGCATTAGAGAGAACGGGGTTATATAAATAGGAGAAATTTGCATCAAGTGCTTATCTTCCAATGACTACGCGAAATTGAGGTCTAGCTGTTTACACCCCCACCCAGTTTTTGAGGTTGAGTTACCTGTTGTGTTATAATTCAACTATTATAGACGTTCAAATTCCTTTGTCAAGCCTGGCGTTAACGTTGTAGATGGAGGTGGCTTCCACAACTTCTTCTGCCGGCACATCTCCACTTGTTGACCACCCATAGTGGGTATAAATATTTCCTTACATTTCTCTCATCTTTCCCTTTACGCTCTGCAAGAGTAACTTTAGTAGCTTCATTGGTTAATTATCGTGACGTGTTGATCCTGGCAGGGATAGGGAAGGAGACGGCCAAGGACCTGGCAGGACGTGGGGCGAGGGTCATCATGGCCTGCAGGAACGTGGAGAAGGCTGACAAAGTGGCAAGTGAGTACCTCGTCTCTGGCAGGCTGACTGTAGGAGGGAAAGTTGTCAGGTGTTCGACTAGGAGCAGGATGACTGGACGAAGGTAAGTCATGTCTGCGTTAAGTGTTCAGGGATGTGGGACTGGTTGTTGGACGAGTGTGGGATTGGTTGTGAGATGAGCGAGGGATTGGTTGTTGGATGAGCGAGGGAATGGTTGTAGGATGAGCGAGGGATTGGATGTGGGATGAGCAATGGATTATTTGTAGAATTTGCAACGGATTGGTTGTAGCGTGAGTCAGGAATAGACTGTAGAATGAGCCCTTGGATGATTATAGGATATGAAGAAGTTAGGATAGGATAAACCGGGATAGTGATAGTAGGGGTAAGAGAAGAGTAGGGCGTAATGAGATCCTTACCCGGTCAATGTCATCTCCTTAGATTTTTAGAAGGATGCCAAGGATAAAGTCGGGTTATAGCATTACCTGTACAAGGACGCTAGGAACTATTGAGGTGGTAACACAGGTGTATGAAGGATGCCAAGAGTGAGCGGTACATGAGACTCGAAGGACTCAGGCGAGGAAGAAGTAAAACGCTGTGAAGGACTCCAGGTAAATCAAGATAGGTCCTGTACCTGGACAACCCAAGGGAAGGGAGTTAACAGCAGGGGCTCCAGGTATCAAGTGGGACAGAGATAACCCAGATGTGATCCCTAACTTGCCACGGGAGAAATCTCCCGTGGCAAGCATTAAATCTCCCGTCACGCAGGGTGCAGTTGCACCTCCACAGATCTCCAGTATCATCTATTGATACTGGTAATGGCTCAAAAGGGCCACCACTTACGGGTTATTCATGCCCGTGCCACTTTTTGGGTGACTTAATCTTCATCAATCAATCCTAACTTGCACAACACATCTTAAGTCTCAGGAACCCATCTTTAGTCTCAGGAACCCCTCTTAAGTTAGGCGTCCGGTCATTAAAGGTTCTGATAATATCATCCAAGAGGTCACAATTTGTATATTGTTTCACATTATACGGTGAAGCTTCCACTCTATATCCCCATCGGACTGCAAGGTTGGCGTTCGATTCCAAGTGGTTATACACCGTCCTCATATCCCAGCTTATCCTTGTCCAAATATTATATAGTCATAATGGCTTAGCACTTTCTCCTGGCAAAACAGAAAATGCTATTTGCCCATATATTATATTTTAAAGTGCTTAGCCATTATTTAAATTATAAATAACAATACAACATGATTTTCAGTGTAACTTTTTCAGGCTATTAAACATCAAACTTACATTAACCGTCAATGATTTTGAAGCAAATTTAACATGTTCTCACAGAGGGACAACCTCAGTGCAAGCCTGTGTTAATCACAATCACTAGTTGTTGTTTTTATAGTGTCTTCTGCTTTCATTCATACGATTTCTGTCAAATGTATAATGTTCAACTAACTCATCAAGAGACAACCATCATATCATGAGATAATCACCACATAATTACATAACCATAACATTATGAGACGTCCATAACATCACGAGACATCATAACATCACGAGACATTATAACATCAGGAGACATCATAACATCACGAGACATCCATAACATCGCGAGACATCCATAACATCACGAGACATCCATAACATCACGAGACATCCATAACATCACGAGACATTATAACATCAGGAGACATCATAACATCACGAGACATCCATAACATCATGAGACATTATAACACCACGAGACATCCATAACATCACAAGACATTATAACACCACGAGACATTATAACACCACAAGACAACTATAAGCTGTACTTGACCCCACCAGCTGAGATCCGGGTAGCGACCAACTACCGCGGGGAGGTTGAGGTCCGCAGACTTGACACTTCCGACCTCGCCTCCGTCAGAGAGTTCGCTAGGAAGATCCTCGAAAACGAGAAGTCCCTCCACATCTTGGTGAGTCATTCCACGTCGTGGTGAGTTACTATACATCTTGGAGAGTCCCTCCACTTCTTGGTGAGTCCGTTCACATCTTGGTGAGTCACTCTACATCTTAGTGAGACTCTTCACGTCTTCGTGAGTCACTTGACAAGTACTCCAGTATGGTATCATTCGTAAAAGTCATTCGTCTTGGTGAGATATTTTAAGACGTCTTCGTGTGTGTGTGTAGAGGTCCTCCGTTTTGATGAGCCACTTCTTGGTTCACAAAAGTTCCCTGTGCCGATGAGTGGCTGGTGACCCCCCCCCCCCCCCCCCCCATCGCAGCCAGCTAGACAGCTTGTTGTGATTTAAGTTGATTATAGAACCAGTCTAGCCTGTTCCTAATCTACTTAAGCCATAGAGATTACTCACCATTATTCTCACTCCTGCATTCAAAGTTTATGTTAAATGAACAAATTTATGTTAAAGTAGTTTATGTTAAACTTGTAAGAAAATATAAAATACTGAAACAAATAAAGCCTAAAAAACACCAAATATAGCCTAAGGCTGGAAAGTTGAAAGCAATAATCATAATGACATTCTTCAATAGTGTAACGGGGGACCAGCCTTTTACCTCCCTTACTGGTTAAATGATGGTCGTTATAAAGTAAATCTTCAGACCAGAGTTCTGTTGTGTAACTTTCAGTTCAACTCCTCGAGATCTAAAACGTTTGATCGTTTAGATATCACGACCCGAGGACACCGTACCCTTCTGTGCTACACTGCCACCCTCTGAGACCCGAGGACACCGTACCCTTCTATGCTACACTGCCACCCACTGAGACGCCGCCATCACCTGCTCATATACCCACTGAATAATTCCCCCAATTGACGGTGAAGCAGGATACCGTCAATTAGGCATAAATCCCGAAATTGGATCCCCAGTTATCAGAAAAGGAGGGATAAGATTTACATTAAGTGTGGAATTAAATCAAAGAACAAAGGGATTATCTGAGGTATTAAATAATTGCTTGCAGGCTTGCAGAAGGTGCTAGTCCCAAGCATGGGGCTTGAGCCCATCAACCGAAAGAAGAATAATAACGGTTGGGGGAATTCCACTAAATACCATAAATTCTAAACAAAATTTATTAAACAAAGATTATCAAAGAAAATAAAAAAAAACACGCCCTATCTGAACACTTCCTAAACTGAATATATTCCTAACTGAGGCAATTGGTAATTGACTACAACAAATAATGTGGATTCTACAACTGAAATAACTCAGACACAGATACCTTAAAATACCACAGCCAGGCCTAGATATTCTGCCTCGGTTCCAGGGGAGCAGTCTGCCTCCAGTTGCTAACCAGTCCACACTGACATTTCTCCACTGATTTCTGTGAGGCTGACCCTAGCTCAGTTGCCAAATTAATCTTTGAAGAAGATTACTAAAATTCTGTACTCGTCACTGAAGTGACTTATTATTCCAAAACAATTGGAAATTATCTAGATACTCGAGCCAGGCTAATTATAATATTCAATAGCACTTGCATTTTACTAATTTACATAAATTAACAAGCAAGCTGGGAGGTACTTATTTTCCAAGTAACTTGATACCATATTCTTACTGAAGTCACATGCTTCTTTGATAACATACAAGGCTTATTCTTTATTCTTAGTTGCCGTTAATTTTAACATAAGTACTTAACCATGATTGTTTCTTCCTACTATTTCTTTAATGCATTAATTATTATCCTAGTTTGATAGCTCGACACAGGGTCCAAGTGGCGCTACTGTTTTCTACACATGAGCTCTAATCCCTTGGGGGAAGGGATGACCTACCCCAAGAGAATAACACGCCCGCAAGTCCCAGTTGGTACCCCCATGCAGGATGGCCCGAACGTGCAACAGTGATCGGTTTCTTACTTGACGAACCCACTCTATAGTCATTCGTCTCCCCCCCCCCTCCCTCTTCTTCAACCCGTTCTCGCAAATTCGTAAAGTCAATATTGACTTATTAACTACGTGCATAGGTGATATACTAAACATAATAGATACCCTTAAAAAGATTCATAGAAAACACCGACCTTACCTAACCTTGTTAGTATCTTAAGATAAGCATCTTATTGCTTCGTAATTACAACTATTACTTAACCTATACCTATTATAGGTTAGGTAATAATTGTAATTACGAAGCAATAAGATGCTTATCTTAAGATACTAACAAGGTTAGGTAAGGTCGGTGTTTTCTATGAATCTTTTTAAGGGTATCTATTATGTTAAGTATGTCACCTATGCACATATTTAATATGTCAATATTGACTTATTAAATTTGCGAGAACGGGTTGTCTTCTTTCTGTACCGCCTCAACATATGGGGACGACTGAGCCCCAGTTGATTGATTGATTGATAAAGATTAAGCCACCTAAAAGGTGGCATGGGCATGAATAGCCCGTAAGTGGCGGCCCTTTTGAGCCATTACCAGTATCAAGAGCTGATACTGGAGATCTATGGAGGTGCGACTGCACCCTGCGTGACGGGAGATGTCTCCCGTGTGAGCCCCAGTCCTCTCCGTTCTCATTCATATGTCCCATACTGTGGCAGCGTGTTGGACGAGTTGCTTGAAACTCAATAACGCCCCTTCCGCAGATATGAATGGACCCATGGTAGTAAGTAAAGCCCTAGAGAACAAGTACTTAGCTAAGCCATCCGCCTGACCCTCATCGTACCCCAGTTCCTGGGTAAGGTCGTCAACCCTCCTTATTATCAGGGTACTCTCAGTCTTCCTTCTTAAGGGACTGAAGGTATAATTGAGCCTCATCTGATTGATTGATTGAGAAAGATTAAGCCACTCAAAAGGTGGCACGGGCTTGAATAGCCCGTAAGTGGTGTCCCTTTTGAGCCATTACCAGTATCAATAGATGATACTGGAGATCTGTGGAGGTGCGACTGCACCCTGCGTGACGAGAGATGTCTCCCGTGGAGCCTCATCTGCCGAAACTTCCTCTTTATACTTGTCTCTAATCGCCTGGACAAACTGAGGCCACGTCGTCAGGTGCCGAAACTCTTTCAGCCTCGCCAGTTTACCAGCTACGTCCACGCAAACCCCCTGTGGCGAGAATTATCTTTAGTCCATCATTTGGGACCCTCCAGCATTGCTCTCCTCTTCCACAACCAGTCCTCCACTCGGCGGTTGCGTTCCACCTTATTGGACGGCAACTCCGTACCTATGAGTGTCGGCAGGGTCATCTTAGGAATTAGACTCATAATTCCCGGTGTGTTGGAAGAAAGGCTACAGGAATTGGGTGGCCCCTGGGGCAGGATAACGTTGCTGGGAGTTGCTAGGACCGAGAAGGGTTGGTTAGGTGTGGGATATACCCCAGGTTGAGGCAGGACCGGGGTGACTTGGGGCTGCTATTGGAATTGAGGTTGGAATTGGACGGTATGAGGTTGAGGTAGGGAATGAATTGTCTGGGGTAGAGGTATGATTGGCGTGGCTTGGGGCTGAAGTGGGTATTGCGTTACCTGGGGTTAGTACTGAAATTGAGGGTGGAATTGGGTTGTCTGGGATTGAGGTTGGGAATGGGTGTCCTGGGGTTGGTATAGGAATTGAGGTTGGGGCTGGGTTGCCTGGGGTTGGGGTATGGTGTAGGTTATCGTGAGGTGATTTCGAGGCTTCAGCGTCCCCGCGGCCCGGTCCTCGACCAGGCCTCCTTTTTGTTACACATCCCCGGGAAGCAGCCCGTAGCAGCTGTCTAACTCCAGGGTACCTTTATACTGCTAGGTAACAGGGGCATCAGGGTGAAATAAACATTTTGCCCATTTATTTGTCTCCGCCTCCAACGGGAATCGAACCCGGAACTTCAGGACTATGAATCCGAAGCGCTGTCCACCCAGTTGTCAGGCGCCCCTGAAGCCACCCATGGGTGGCTTGGGGTTGGAGTAGGTATTGGGTGGTCTGGGTTTGTGGTTGGGAATGTGTTGCCTGGGGTTGGTATGGGAATTTAGGTTGGGATTGGGTGGCCTGGGGTCATCGCCCGTCTGGCTAGACGATATTAACACTAATGATAGACTTATTCAATCTAATTAACACTTCAATCTCTTATCTATAAATGCTTGGCGAAATTTATCAACAACTGGAGAGAGAAGTTGACGATAAAGTTGACGAAGTTAAAGCTACATATAATTAGAGAGAGCGAGGTTACTTGCTTAAGCTTAGTTAAGACTGGGAAGGAAGCCTTTGAACATAAGAGAGCTTCTGATCACTTTAGTAAGCTTAGTTAAGATTCTCTGGGGAAGGTGTTGTCTTTGGTGTACTTCTCCAATTCAAAACTAAAACCTTTTACCGAAAACATGACTAATTACACCGTAGGAACTACTTGTTGGCTCATCCTCACGAAAGTGGTAACTTCCGGTTGTTTCATGTTCACACTCATAAAAGCCCCTCAAGTTATTAGTCTGTAACGGTTCTATTGTTACGTAAAGTATGGTGACAAATAAACACAGACACTAAGATACTATATATATATTTGGTCGAATATACAGAAGTACACAGGTGATACGTTGGTGTGAGTTGAGCGCACTGAGCGTTGGTACAGTATCTCGCAAGTGTCTGCTCTAGACCACACTTGAAAGTAGACTAGTTAATGTTCGCTACACCGCTGCTTATATTGCTCGGGCATCTCACCGTGTTGCCCGGGCAACGCCTCACCTCATTCATCTCCAAAGGTTGACAGGAACATTAACACTATATTTGGAGCGAGTATATTATTGGGATAATCTACTCGCTACAAGTCTGACGTTGTATGTACGGTTATAATGACGGATTGTGAGGCAAGACATCTGCGCTACCCGCTCGATTTGATTTAAGGAACTGAGAATGATTTAAGGAACTGAGAATGATTTAAGGAACTGAGCCTGACATCATCGTAAGAGAGAAGAAACATATACAAAATACTAACGAACAGCCACGACGGACGGTGTGGTACACAATGTTATTTGAGACAGTGCCTAAAAGGCTCGGGAACCTGTATACCAGTTGTTGCGGGTTGAGAGACGGAATCAAAGAGCGAAAGCTTGATCTCAAAAACAAAATTGATTATAATTAGGAGAATATACGTTTACTAATTGTCAATAACTAAGAGAGTGAAGGGCTGGCCTCAGATCAACAACGCTGGGATCATGGGTCCACCCAGACGAGAGGTCACCGCGGACGGCCTGGAGCTCACCATGGCTACCAACCACTACGGCCACTTCCTCCTCACCAACCTCCTGCTGGGTAAGTGACGCTTCCCTTCCTCCGTGTGACCCTAACCTTCCTCTCCTGCATCTTATCCTCACCTCCTTCTCTCTCCACCTACATTCGCCGCCTCCACCAATCCTTCCCGCCTCCGCCTACCCTTCTCCGCCTCCATCTACCCTCGCCGCCTCCACCTACCCTCGCCATCTTCACCTCAACCACAGTTGACAGTATTTTGAAACAATATGTTTGGCGACATTGGCGAAAAACCTGCGTGATTTCAGGAACTTTGACTGTCAACCAAACCTAAAAGAATTCCCCCATGTATCAGACACATTTTGGAAATCATCTTAGTATAATTCTAAATGTCAATGTTGCTTGTATAGTATAAACTCTGGGAATATTATTGTGGACATATACATGTTTTAATGACCAGAAATTAATAAATAATATTCAATGCAGAGCCATTAGAGATAGCCGGGTCATAAAAGGTTGGCCATGGTTCCGTGATGACGAGACACTGTACACTGTGTGGTGACGAGTCACTGTACACTGTGTGGTGACGAGTCACTGTACACTGTGTGGTGACGAGACACTGTACACTGTGTGGTGACGAGTCACTGTACACTGTGTGGTGACGAGTCACTGTACACTGTGTGGTGACGAGTCACTGTACACTGTGTGGTGACGAGTCACTGTACACTGTGTGGTGACGAGTCACTGTACACTGTGTGGTGACGAGTCACTGTACACTGTGTGGTGACGAGTCACTGTACACTGTGTGGTGACGAGACACTGTACACTGCGTGGTGACGAGTCACTGTACACTGTGTGGTGACGAGTCACTGTACACTGTGTGGTGACGAGACACTGTACACTGTGTGGTGACGAGACACTGTACACTGTGTGGTGACGAGACACTGTACACTGTGTGGTGACGAGACACTGTACACTGTGTGGTGACGAGTCACTACACTGTGTGGTGACGAGACACTGTACACTGTGTGGTGACGAGACACTGTACACTGTGTGGTGACGAGTCACTGTACACTGTGTGGTGACGAGACACTGTATACTGTGTGGTGACGAGACACTGTACACTGTTCGCCCTTCGTAGCAAAACCCAAGCAGCAAAACCCTGTACACCGACCTCTCCTCCGGCAGGTCTCCTGAAGAAGAGCGCCCCGAGCCGAATCATCAACGTCACCTCCGACAGCCACGACTACGTCAGTAGACTCAACCCGGACAGTCTCAACTTCGAGCGGGACGACTACACCTCCATGACGGCTTACGGCCAGAGCAAGCTCTGTAACATCCTCTTCACCCTCGACCTCACCAGCAAGCTCCAGGGCACAGGTAGGAGGTTGAGGGCACAGGCAGGAAGCTTGGGGGTTCAGGTAGGAGGCTGAGGGCACAGGCAGGAAGCTTGGGGGTTCAGGTAGGAGGTTGAGGGCACAGGCAGGAAGCTTGGAGGTTCAGGTAGGAGGTTGAGGGCACAGGCAGGAAGCTTGGGGGTTCAGGGCACAGGCAGGAAGCTTGGGTGTTCAGGTAGGAGGCTGAGGGCACAGGCAGGAAGCTTGGGTGTTCAGGTAGGAGGTTGAGGGCACAGGCAGGACAATGTAGTGTATGTTGAGCGCATAGGTCGGGCGCTACAGATAAGATTCTGTATGGATAGGAGGTAATAGCTGTAGTGGTAGTCTTCTGAAGATAGAGGTGCATTACTAGGTGGAGAGGTAGTGTGTTGGGAGCACAGTTATAGTGCTTGGGAACACTCAGGACGACACACGAGCACCTACCTACCTGGAGTGCCTCAGGCTGGGTAATGGGACGAGACGCAAAGTATTTTAGGGGTACGGCCAGATCGTAAACAAGGCGATTCGACAGAGCAGAGCTCGTTCTGTTTGTTAATACCTTGTATAGTGCTGGGTTAAGATGTATTAGCTCAGGTTAGACAAGGTTGGGTATGGGTGGGATGGTGTTATAATACGTGGTCGAACCGTCTTGTTTACGATGCGACTTGTGTCCATAATATAATTGATGTAACTTCGTCTCTTATTAAGAAGTATTATTATTTCCCCTTGTTGTTATTGTTTGTTCTGGTCATCAATGTCCCCATGGCCCGGTCCCTGACCAGTCTTCCTGGTTGGTAGTCTGATCAACCAGGCTGTTAGACGCAGCTGCTCGTTGTCTGACGTATGAATCACACACCAGTTGATTGGGGAATCCTTTGAAGGTTATACTCAACTTCTCCCGCACCGCTGCTTTTCATCGGGGCTATTTTGTACTTACCTCCTGGTCTCGTGTAGTATGACTTCCTCGTGCACATCTGAAACCAGTCCCTCCAATATTATTCAAGTTTAAATTATTCTGTATTTTCCTCGCCAGTGCTCTAAAGAATTTAGATTTATAGTTTCTTAAACAGTCCCGATAATTTAGATGGGCTAACTTTTTACAAGTCTTTGCAAGAGCTTGTCATATACCTGCCACCTACATACTGGAGCTGTACATCTGTGTCTCCCCCCGCCAGGTGTGACAGCCAACAGTGTCCATCCCGGGTGTGTGTCCACGGAGATATTCTACAAAGGTCAAGTGACCTTATTCGCTTGGGTGTGCGGCAAGCTCTTCTATCTGATGGGCAAGGTGAGTGTGAGGGGATGTGAGTGACTTAATGTGCGAGTGAGTGTATATGTGAGTGCACGAATGTGTGGGTGTTTTGGAATCTGAGAGTGGGTTTGTTTAGAAGTGTTAGCGAGGGAATGTGTGAATGTGAGTGTGTTAGAATATGTGTGTGTGTGTGTGTGGGTGTGTGTGTGTGTGTGTGTGTGTGTGTGTGTGTGTGTGTGTGTGTGTGTGTGTGTGTGTGTGTGTGTGTGTGTGTGTGTGTGTGTGTGTGTGTGTGTGTTTGTGTGTGTGCTTGTGTCTGAGTGAATCTTTGTGTCTGTGTTTATGTTTGCGTCTGTGTGTGTGTGTGCTTGTGTATCTTGCTGAAGAACGAGATACAACAGTTCCTTAACCCTCCAATGTTCTCTCTCTTCCCTCCTCCAGGACGCCAAGCTTGGAGCTCAACCTGTGATTTACCTGGCAGTGTCGGAGGAGGTCGAGGACGTCTCCGGTCACTACTTCGTTGACTGCAAGGTAACTCCTCCTTTACGCTCGTTCTGTTGAGTATCTCAGAGTACTGCTTCGCTTAGTACTTCTCTAAGTGTTAACCTCAATAGTGTACCTCTATTGTTGCATATGTGTGTGTTAGCTATCAAGAGTACTTCTTTTGTACGAATACCAAGTCCTGTAAATCTAGTATCTTATTTATTTATTTATGTGTTTTATTTATTTATATACAAGAAGATACATTGGGTTTGTGAGGATACATAGCATGGTATTTACAATCTTGTAAAGCCACTAGTACGCGCAGCGTTTCGGGCAGGTTCAGTACCAGCATTTGAAATTTATCTGGGCCAACTGAGTTAAAAGATTTGTTATAGGTTAAGTAATTCACTTCAAATAAATTCCAGAGATATCTCAACTAACATTGTAGTGTAAAACCTAAATTATTTAAACAAAAAGAAATGAAGACAACATTTTGACCTATTCTAGGTCTAATATAAACTATCCTAGATCTGATAAAACCTAGAATAAGTTATTGTATTTGCCGGCTTGTAAGACGCATCTATCACCCCGCCAACGACCCAGTGTGTGTGTATATATATATATATATATATATATATATATATATATATATATATATATATATATATATATATATATATATATATATATATATATATATATATATATATATATATATATATATACTCTCTCTAAAGTACTCTCTCTATATATATATATATATATAAGTATATATATATATATAAGTATATATATATATATATATATATATATACGTCGGAGGAGGAGTTCGAGGAAATCTACAGCCTCTAGGAAGCGAACTTTTTCTTGTGTCCTCTTAATGTTCATTTTTTGTATAAAATCAGATATGTAACTGTATAACCTTGCATAATAAAGTGTACATCATAATAAAAAAAAAAAAGGGGGTGGTAGGAGAAGTGAACACTCTTTCGTATTCAGAGTTAAATGTCAAGTTTTTCCCTGAGTGCTCTGTGTTCCCTTCTCTGAGGCTGTGGGTCCCTATAATTACACCAGTGGTGGTACCCCCCTATATATATATATATATATATATATATATATATATATATATAATAAATAAATAAATAAATATATAGTGCGTGTTGTATCTTGGGTACGCACCCGACCCCCGAGGAACTGGACGAGGTCTTCGAACACTGATTGGTATATTGTTATATTGTTATATAAGTGTGTGTTTTCTGTAAACTGTAACATTGCAATAAAATCAAATAAAAACAAAAAAAAATAATAGGGGTGGTAGGAGAGGAAAAGATTAAAGTATTCAGTGAGAATCCACAAGGTCTTCTCTGAACTCTATTTATTTTCTTCTTCGAGGATGTGGGTCCCTTTAATTAAACCAGTGGTGGTACCCCTATCTATCTATCTATATATATATATATATATATATATATATATATATATATATATATATATATATATATATATATATATATATATATATATATATATATATATATATATATATATATTAGTATATTTTGGTAGCAGTCTTTCCTGTAGACATATATTATTAAATATGACCGAAAAAGTAAGATTAATAATTCTAACACGAATTTTCTCAATCTTTCGTACATTACGCTTCACTGTTGGAGGTAAATCAAAAATCACTTCTCCAAAATTCATTTTTATTTCTAGTCTGACGCGACACGGGCGCGTTTCGTAAAACTTATTACATTTTCAAAGACTTCACAAATACACAACTGATTAGAACTTGCGTTTCCCTGATTTTATATCTACATTTGAGTGAGGTGGGAAGGGTGATGTGGCATTACATTTGAGTGAGGTGGGAAGGGTGATGTGGCATTAACACAAGACAGAACACTAGGGGATATTAATAGGGTATTAAAAGTATCAACACAAGACAGAACAGAAACAATGGGTATTGAATAGAAGTGTTTGTAGAAAGCCTATTGGTCCATATTTCTTGATGCTTCTATATTGGAGCGGAGTCTTGAGGTGGGTAGAATATAGTTGTGCAATAATTGGCTGTTGATTGCTGGTGTTGACTTCTTGATGTGTAGTGCCTCGCAAACGTCAAGCCGCCTGCTATCGCTGTATCTATCGATGATTTCTGTGTTGTTTACTAGGATTTCTCTGGCGATGGTTTGGTTATGGGAAGAGATTATATGTTCCTTAATGGAGCCCTGTTGTTTATGCATCGTTAAACGCCTAGAAAGAGATGTTGTTGTCTTGCCTATATACTGGGTTTTTTGGAGCTTACAGTCCCCAAGTGGGCATTTGAAGGCATAGACGACGTTAGTCTCTTTTAAAGCGTTCTGTTTTGTGTCTGGAGAGTTTCTCATGAGTAGGCTGGCCGTTTTTCTGGTTTTATAGTAAATCGTCAGTTGTATCCTCTGATTTTTGACTGTAGGGATAACGTTTCTATTAACAATATCTTTCAGGACCCTTTCCTCTGTTTTATGAGCTGTGGAAAAGAAGTTCCTGTAAAATAGTCTAATAGGGGGTATAGGTGTTGTGTTAGTTGTCTCTTCGGAGGTTGCATGGCTTTTCACTTTCCTTCTTATGATGTCTTCGATGAAACCATTGGAGAAGCCGTTATTGACTAGGACCTGCCTTACCCTACAGAGTTCTTCGTCGACTTGCTTCCATTCTGAGCTGTGGCTGAGAGCACGGTCGACGTATGAGTTAACAACACTCCTCTTGTACCTGTCAGGGCAGTCGCTGTTGGCATTTAGGCACATTCCTATGTTTGTTTCCTTTGTGTAGACTGCAGTGTGGAAACCTCCGCCCTTTTCCATGACTGTTACATCTAGAAAAGGCAGCTTCCCATCCTTTTCCGTCTCGTAAGTGAAACGCAGCACGGAACTCTGCTCAAATGCCTCCTTCAGCTCCTGCAGATGTCTGACATCAGGTACCTGTGTAAAAATGTCGTCAACATACCTGCAGTATATGGCCGGTTTCAAGTTCATGTCGACTAAGACTTTTTGCTCGATGGTACCCATGTAGAAGTTTGCAAACAGGACACCTAGGGGAGAACCCATGGCGACCCCATCTACTTGCTTATACATGTGCCCATCCGGGCTCAAGAAGGGTGCCTCTTTAGTACAAGCTTGGAGTAGTTTCCTCAGAATACTTTCTGGCATGTCAAGAGGAGTACAGGCTGGATCACGATACACTCTGTCGGCTATCATTCCGATTGTCTCGTCCACAGGTACGTTGGTAAACAGCGATTCTACGTCCAACGAGGCTCTTATCCCTGTGGCCCGTGCGCCCCGCAGTAAGTCCACAAATTCCTTTGGAGACTTCAGGCTGAAGGCGCAAGGAACATAAGGAGTCAGCAGGCCGTTGAGTCGCTTCGCCAGTCTGTACGTGGGTGTGGGTATCTGGCTAATGATTGGCCGAAGTGGGTTTCCAGGCTTGTGCGTCTTGACATTTCCATACGCATATCCAGGTTTATATTCCCCAATGATCTTTGGCAGGTGGAGTCCGGATTTCTTGGCGTTCACAGTTTCGATCAGTTTGTTGACCTTTGCTTTTAATTCGGCTGTAGTGTCCTTCGTTGCCCTTTGGAACTTAGTTTGGTCAGAGAGTATGATGTTCATTTTCGCCAGATATTCGTCTTTTTTAAGAATGACATATATTGGCGACTTGTCACCTCTCCTGACAACTATCTCCTTGTTCTCACGAAGGCTTTTAGCTGCCGCTTTAAGCTCGGGGGACAGTATGGTGCTTCTGTAGTTGCCTCGATTCTTTCCTCCTTCTGCAATAAGTTCTGCTTGTAAGGTATCTTTGGTAGTGACCTTCTTTTGTGTCTCGAGGTCGAATATGTCGTCCAACAGAATTTCCAACTCTACTTTCCGGGCCATTTCACTCGGTCTGGACATGTTGTTGACGACATTTTTACACAGGTACCTGATGTCAGACATCTGCAGGAGCTGAAGGAGGCATTTGAGCAGAGTTCCGTGCTGCGTTTCACTTACGAGACGGAAAAGGATGGGAAGCTGCCTTTTCTAGATGTAACAGTCATGGAAAAGGGCGGAGGTTTCCACACTGCAGTCTACACAAAGGAAACAAACATAGGAATGTGCCTAAATGCCAACAGCGACTGCCCTGACAGGTACAAGAGGAGTGTTGTTAACGCATACGTCGACCGTGCTCTCAGCCACAGCTCAGAATGGAAGCAAGTCGACGAAGAACTCTGTAGGGTAAGGCAGG